>NW_027498212.1:0-116238 GCF_021521415.1 Bidens hawaiensis | reverse complement strand
TTCGATTTGATTTTGATCAAATTCATTTTTGAATTGGATTGGATCTGTGATTGGTAAGGTATTTGGAAGGATTTGTGATTTGGAATTGGAAATTGGATTGGTTTGTGTTGTTATTGGTTTGGATCTGGATTTGGCCGAAACAGAGGTTTTTGTTTTGGTTAAATTGGTTATGTGTTAAGGTAATTTGGTTTACGGAATGTGTAGATTTGGATTCGCAATGATGTTGCGAGTATTTTTATAGGTTAATTGGACGATTTGGTAAAGTATTGAATTCATATTACGGATTTGGGATTTGTTTTGGTAAAGTCTTGAAAATGGTGATGAAGATTTGAAGATCTTCATCACCTGTTGAAGATTCTTCTTCGTTAACTTAAATTGTTAATTTAATTCGTGGTTTTAACCAATTCGTCATCAAGTTTGTTACCTGGTTCGTCATCAATTTAATTCGTGGTTTCCAATTCATCAGGCACGTGTCTGATTCGTTAACCTCGAATCTAACAAACTTTTGCCACGTGGCAAAAGTTGTCAGAGTTCGTTATAACCGTTATAACAACCTGATTCGTTATAGTTGATTCGTTATCAACTGTAGTAAGTTCGTTATCTTAATTCGTTAAGTTGAGTTTGTGATTCGTTAATCTTGTCTTAGTGATTCGTTAAGGAAACTCGGCAATTCGTTACCTTAATTCGCTAAGCTTTCACTTGTTTGATTCGTTACTTGATTAGTTATGGGAACCACCTGATTCGTTAACCTATTTCTTCAACCTAATTCGTTACTTTGATTTAATTCTTTGACCCAGTTCATTATAACCTATTTCGTGTGACACTGTTCCAGATTAGTTAAACTTTCAGATTCGTTAAAACTATTCCTGATTCGTTACTATTAACTGGTTATCTCAATTCGTTAGAATTACTGTTCACAATTCGTTAAAGTTACTGTTCACAGTTCGTTAAAATACTTTTCAAGTTTAAACCTTGAAGTTTGATTATCTTGTTATTTTTCAAAATGGCTGGTATGTATGCTTTAGCTTCCCAAAATATGCTGATGCAACAAATGTTGCAACTGGATACCGAGATCGGTTCACACTCCAAATGTCCACGTTTAATGAAATTTAGTGATTTTGCTAAGTGGGAACCCAGTTTCTGTGCTCATCTAGGGTCGGTTCACCCTGATTGTTCATATTGCTTGGATGAGGTATATATCGTTCCGATGATTGGAGATGAGACTATCAGATTTACACCCAAGGCCATCTCACAATACTCCTAAGAAGAAAAGAAAGCATTAGAGATTGAAACAAAAGCCTACACTACTCTTACAATGGCTTTGCCCGAAAACATCTTTCACCAAGTTGGTAGCATAAAGATTTGTGCCTCGTTATTCCAACACATTCTTATGAGGAGTATGGGTAAACACCGCTGAAAGCAAGAAATTAATGCTAAAGTTTCAATTTAGAAACTTTAATTTACTTAAGAATGAGACTGTTAAGGAGATGACAACAAGGTTTAATCATCTGATAGCCAAAATGGACAAGATGAAGTTGGAAACCTACTGAGATTGATAAGATTGATACACTCAAGAGTGCATTACCGAGTTCTTATTCCACGTTTTTAATGGTATTGAAAGAAAACAACTACTTCAGTAATGAAGATCTGACTGCAACTGAGTTCATACAAAAAATCAAAGCTCGTGAATATGACCTTCGATGCCAAAAGTCTTCTAAGGATAGTCAAGATCCGGCATTTTATGGTGGAAGTATGCCTCTGAGTTCGACAATCTCTCCAATCACTGCATTTCTTACACGAAGTGCAAGTGAGAATGTGACAACTATCTATAGTGATCCAAGAGCGTGTTTCTATTCTGCTGGAAGTTCTGGGTCACCTGGTGCTTCTGGTTCATCTAGTGGATCTGAAAATTCATCCACTGCAAGTCCATTCTCATCTTCATCGAATGTAAACATGAAGGAAGCTGAACAAAACTTTGCTTTCTTGTCTGCCTTCATGACCTCATATGAAAATCTGGTAAGTAGTAAGATTGCTACTAGTGATTTAACTGATGAAGATTACGATCAAATTGATCCGGATGAGTTAGAGCTTATGGATCTGAAATGGAACAACGGAGATGATTGTTCGAAAGGTTAAAAGGTTTATGCAACGTACCGGCAAAGATCTTCCTGCTTTAAACAAGAAAGTTGGATTCGATAAACTAAATGTTAAATGTTATAATTTCCAAGAGTTAGGCCATTTTGCAAAGGAGTGTGATAAGCCAAAGAAGGAGTATGCTGGTCCTAGAAATCAAGATCGAAGTTCATCGAGTAAAAATGGGAATGATGCTGTTAAGAATTCTGGAACCACATCATCTTCTTCTGGGTCACAAGCTATGTTGACTAACTTGGATGGAACTGACTGGTCCCAAAGACTTTTATACATTGATAATCAAGCCAATTTGGTTATGTTCAAGACAACTGAAGTTTTTCAAGATGCAAACGGAAGTGAGCTGTCTTCTGATAATGATACTGAATCGGATTCTGATGATTCATGTGACAAGTTTCCAACCACTTTTGCTTGCATGGCAAAGATCAATGAGGTTAGTTCTTCTGTTCCTATCTCTTCTAATGTGTCTGCTAAAGTGACTTGTATTGAATGTGAGAAAAACAAGCCTAAGTTAGAGTCTTTGAAAAATCACATTGATTGTTTAGTGAGAGAAATTGCTTCACTAAAAGATACTTATCGACAATATTTAGATTCTCAAATGAGATCCAGGGAGAAAATTGAAGCATTGTCGACAAGTAATCATGATCTCAAAGCTGAGTTATCTGTTAAAATGACTATCAACGATCAAAAGATTCAAGAAATTTTGAAACATCGTTCAAAGATAACCGAGCTTGAGAATGAGGTTCTTGAGTTTAAGAACAAGTTAGGCAAGTTTAGAAACTCTTCCTTTTTGCTAAATGAAATAATCGAAGTATCTAGTAAGCAAAAAGATTCAAAAAAGGGTATAGGTTTTGTTGAAACACCACCACCTTTTCAAAACGATTATAGAGCAAATACTTTTGCTAGGAAAGAAGAAGAAGTGCTTGGGAAAGAACCCGTTGTTTCTGACAAAACTAAACAAGTTAAATATGAAAATGTCAATGCCCAACCACCAACTCAAAAACATCATGTCGAAAGCAATATAGTATTTGTAGAAAATGTTGAGAAGGTGATCATTGAGGATGTGTTTGAACCTGAGGTTATACACAAAAAACCAAAACATTCCAAGTTCTAATCACATTTTATGTGAACCTCATGAATTTGAGGAAGTTGTGTATGGTTCACACACAACTCAAGTGAAAAAGAAAGAACAAGTTAAGGTTAAACCGGTGAAGGTTAAGAAATCAGAAAAACCCAAAGTTTTGATGAGGATTTGATGCGTTTTAGCAATCCTACTGTTTCTAAGTCATCAATTGGTCGTGTGTTTAAGTTGAAAGGAATAGACACGATGTTCACTGAGAAAGACATTCTGATTAGCATTATCAAACCTGAACTGATCGAAAGTGTCTTTCACAATGAAACTTCCAAGATACAAGATCTTGAACGTCAATATGCTTGTGCCAAAACATCAAACACATCAAACCTACTGATTAAAGCTAGGAAATTGTTAAAAACTGCAAAAAAGGTTCATTTTGTGAAATCAACTGGAACTGACACATTGCAAAGTTTTTCCAACTGTTCTAATCTCGATTTCTATATGAAAAACAAATATGTGTCGTCTGATGGTTTGGCCAAGAGTTTTACTAAGAATGTGAGTCATCAACCTTCTGTGTCATCTGTTTTTGCCAAATCTCAACATGATCGTGTGGACATGAGAAGTTATTTTCTGTGTGGACAACAAGGTCATGTGGTGTGAAACTGTTGACGGAAGAAATCTCAGAATCTTCTTCCGTTTGTCAAGGACCAATCAAAACCGGTTCCTGTGATAAAGGAGATTCTGAAACGACCTTTGTCCTGTGATGATGATACTCACATCATGTTTTCAAATGTGAATCCATGTAAGGTAATTCAGGTGAATGAAACATATGGTCAAGTAAAACCAATTTTGTTCCAACTGAACCAAACTGCAAGAACGTGAATACAAATGTCGTTCAAGCTGCTTATCTAAAATGAAAGTCTAAGAGGCCAGTAACTTATTCTCAAGTTGCTGAACAACAGTTGAATTCTTTAAAGTTAATCTTCCAAGAGAAACTCAAAATGTGCCCAAGATCGAGGCCTGGGCTGCCTTTTTCAACTGATTATTTTCATTTGTGTGTAGGGTACATCCAAGACCGTGTCTGTTGAAAACTGGGTAATTGACAGCGGATGTTCTCGTCATATTACTGGAAATCTCAACCTCTTAACAAATGTGAGAAATATTCAAGGAGGTTATGTGGCTTTCGCTGGGAATTCTGGGGGTATGATAACACAAGAAGGTGAAGTTTCAAATGGTCACATTACCTTTGAGAAAGTCAATTACTATGACAAAGTTGATCATAATATATTGAGTGTGTCGCAAATCTGTGACAAGAAGTACACAACCATCTTTACTGATAATGAATGTCTGATTTTAAAACTGGGATACGTCATTCCCGAGGACATGGTTGTCATGCGATCCCCTCGATCGAATGATATTTATGTCTTGAATATGTCTTCTAAGGCGTCAACTTCCGTGGAAACGTGTTTCGTTTCTAAAGCAACTGAAAAAGACTCTATTCTATGGCATCGTAGGATGGGTCATATTCGTGTGAGGAAGATGAATTATTTAATGGCGAATGACTTGGTTGAGGGTGTTTCGTTGAAGAATTTCAAATTATCTGACCACCGTATTGCTTGCAAGAAAGGCAAACAGATGAAAAAGTCACATCCGTCTAAGTTATTGAATTTCGTTTTTACTCCTCTTGAATGACTTCACATGGATCTTTTTGGTCCTGTGAATCGTGCTAGTATCACTGGAGATTAGTATTGTCTTGTGGTTACCGATGATTATTCAAGATACTCATGGGTTTTATTTAAGAGTTCAAAAGATCAAACACCTGTTCTGGTACAAAACTTAATCACTAAGATCGAATCACTATACAAACAAAAAGTGAGAATTCAAAGTGATAATGGTACTGAATTTAAAAACACTGTATTGGATTTCTGTTGCATTCAAAAAGGAATTAACCGAGAATATAGTGCACCTTATGTACCGCAACAGAACGGCGTTGCTGAAAGGAAAAACAGAACTTTGATTGAAGCTGCTAGAACTATGCTTGCCGATTCTAAGCTTCCAGTCCAATTTTGGAACGAGGCGGTGAACAAAGCTTGTTATATGCTTAATCGGGTTCTAACTGTTAAGAGACTCAAGAAGAAAAGTTATGAGCTTTTAAACAACCTAAAGCCTAACTTAAAGTACTTGGAACCATTTGGGTGTCCCTGTACGATGTTAAAATTAGATGTGGGTAAATTTGAAGAAAAGCCGCTGAGAGTTATTTTTTGGGTTATGCTTCTCCAAAGAAAAGAGTATTTAACGTTACTTCTGGTTGTGTGGAGGAATGGTACAATGTGGATTGTCAAAAGTACACCACACCTCCTCAAGGAAAAGGTCCCGACTGGATGTTTGATTATGATGGTTTATTTAACTTGTTTACTCCATCAACTGAACAACCAGATGAAGACCTGGTCATGCATACTTTGAAGATCAATTGGTAATTTCGAGGTTTTCAAGTTCTAATGATGTTGAAGCTCCAACTGTTGCTCCAGCTGAAGATCCATGATATGATCTTCCAGCTTCTTCGGATACTGTTTCTACTTCTTCTGAGGATACTCCTGATGTTGCTGATGCAGTTGAAAGTGATGACTCATATCAGCTGGGAGAACATTACACTAATTTATTCGACAATGTGGTTTTTCCTGACAATCTCACTCTTAGGATTCATAATTATCATCCAAAGGAAAATATCATTGGATAACTTGATGTGGGCGTTCAAACACATCATCAAGTTGCTTCGTCGAATGAAAATAATGTATTGTGTGCTTATGCGGATTTACATTCATCTGGAATCGTAAATCTTGCTAAATTCACTTGCTTTCTATCCCAAGTTGAGCCGACTAGTACTCGTAAGGCACTTGAAGATCCTTATTGGGTAGAAGCCATACAAGAAGAATTACAGCAGTTTGCACGTTTGGGTGTTTGGGATCTTATCGATAAACCCGCTAGAGTCAAGAAGGCTATTCTGACTAAGTGGATATTTAAATGTAAAAAAGACGATCAGGGTGTGATCGTGAGAAACAAGGCACGGCTAGTGGTGCCAGGTTTACATTATAAAGAGGTTATATACTACACTGAGGTGTATGCTCCGGTTGCAAGATTGGAGTCTATACGAATCTTTCTGGCGTATGCAACTTACAAGAATATAAAAGTCTATCAAATGGATGTTAAAAGTGCTTTTCTCAATGGCGAACTACACGAGGAAGTGTTTGTTTTACAGCCTCCTGGCTTTGAAGATCCTGATTATCTAGACGAAGTTTACCAATTAAACAAGGCCCTGTATGGTATACATCAAGCCCCGAGAGATTGGTATGGCACGCCTGCCGACTATCTGACTGATAACGGCTTCAAGCGAGGGACTGTCGACTGCACTTTTTTTTATAATAATATTGGTGATGATCTTCTCCTCGTTCAGATATATGTCGATGACATTCTCTTTTGGTCTACAAACGACACATTATGTATGGATTTTGAGACGTCAATGCAAACAAAGTTCGAGATGAGCTCTATAGGAGAGATGAACTTCTTTATAGGGTTGCAAGTTCACCAGTCTGCAAAAGGAATCTTTATTCACCAGACTAAGTATGTGAACGATGTCTTGAGCCGATTCAAGATATATGCCGGATAAATCCCTTCAACTCCTCTCCCCGTGGGTCACAATTTATCACCTGATGAATTGGAGGACACCGTTGATCCTACCCTCTATCGTGCTATGATCGGTCTTTAATGTATCTTACGGCTTCTCGCCCTGACGTTATGTTTGCAGTTTGTCTTTGTGCTAGGTATCAAGCTAGAACCCGAGTGATTCACCTGGCAGCGGTCAAGCGTATTCTTCAGTTTCTGAGGGGCAATCCAGACACCGGGTTATGCTACCCCAAGGACGATAACTTTGAGCTTACCGCCTTTTCAGATTCAGACTATGGAGGTTGCAAAATTAACTTCAAATCGACTACGGCAGGGTGTTAATTCTTAGGAAACCGGCTTGTTTCTTGGCAATGTAAGAAGCAGACGACGATCTTCACTTCAACCGCGAGGCAGAATATGTTGCATCTTCGAGTTGCTGATCCTAGGTTTTGTGGATCCAACAACATCTGCGCGACTACGGTTTGAAGTTTCTTACTACTCCAATTTTATTTGATAACTCTGCTGCCATTAGCATCACCAAAAATCCCGTACAACATTCTAAAAAGAAACATATCAAAATTCGATATCATTTCATACGGGATTGTTTTGAAAAGAAATTAATCGACCTTGAGAAAGTACATACCGATTTTCAAAAAGCCGATCTATTTACCAAAGCCTTTGACAAAACTAGTTTTCAATTTTTGCTTGTTTTAAATGGATTGAAGACCCTTACTGATATCCTGAAACAAGGATGACTATCTTTATTTTCATTTTATTTTTATTTTTAATTTCATTTTAAATTTTATTTTGGTTTTGAATTTTAGGGGGTGAAAAATAGGATATACAAAAATATTGTGCTTTTTTCTTGTATAGATAAAATCCAAAAACAGTTCAAAATCTTGAAAAATCAAAAATATTGTTTTTTTCTTGTTTTTAATGTCTTTAAAAATATTTTGAAAATCCAAAAACAGTTTAAAATTTTGAAAAACCAAAAATATTGTGTTTTCAGTTTGTATAGAAAAATCCGAAAATCTAAAATATTGTGAAGTTTTTATGTTTATAAGAAAATTGAAAAAGACAAAAATATTGTGGTTTATGTTTGTAAAGAGAAAAACAAAAAATATTTTTGCATACGTTCGCTGAAAAGTATGCCAATTCCTCATATTTGAAAGACATATACTTGTATATGTTTGGTCCTGATATTTACTCGTAAATGTTCGGGATAGCCATTTACCTGACAATGGAAAGTAGTTGGGGCGTTTGCTATGCGTTTTACTTTATTTTCTCGCTGAAAATTATGTTGGTTATTTAAGTTTGTGGAGCATGCTTGCATGTCTTGGTCCTATTATTCACTTATTGAATTGATAGAATAGCCATTAATTTAGAGACTTAATGTAACCGGGGCGATTAAATTCATTTTGTTTTATGCTCCTCAAAATTTTGAGTTTTTGAAAAAAAAAAAGATAAAATGATAGTACATTAACTGTTTTGATCCCATATCCAGCAAGAAATAAGCTTAAAAGACTGTGTGCTTAATTCCATTGGTGGATTGATAGGTGTTAAACAAGCTATTAGAGTTAAGTATGTGATATAAACATAAAGAAATGCCAAATTGAAAGAGGTGTTAGTCTCTAGCAAAAATCTCGGTGAGGATGGCAGAAATGTAATAACCTGTCATACTCAAGCCTTATATTTGTTTGATCACCAAAAATCAAATAAAGCAAATAACAAGCGTTGAGATTCTGGACACTGTGAGTCTTTATGCGGCTTAATCATCTGGGTATTCATATGCATGAATATTTTATTCGCTTTTAGAGCAAACCCAAAGTCATTAAACTTGATCACTGTTGTACCTCGTACAATTTAAATTACTGACTTGATCAAAATCCTTTGTTAGTCATAAATTTGTTCCTCCCTTGCGCGCGTCTCAATACCATTAAGAAACGGACCCCAGGGGATACAATGTATGTAAGCCGACAGATAGACTCGTGCATATTCATTCATAGTAAAGGAAACTCAATGCATTGCTAATAAATTTCTATAAAATTCAAATTTTGATCAACAATATAATGGTTTAAGTCAAGTTGGGGTTATATAGCAAAAATCAAATTAAGCTTGAACCGAGATTAGAGGCTGATAGTTTCTGATATTATGTGCTCTAATTGAACCATTAATCATATCACAAAAACGCTTGAAAGCTTGTTATAAGATTTAAGTGGAAAACAATATCAATGACAGACTTAACGTCAGCCACAATATCGCTGAAATATAAAACTGTGATGGAAGGGCAATTTGGTCAATATGATTCTCTGCTCAAACACGCCAAAAACTAAAAAATATGTATTGCTTTTGAAAAACCATACAAAAACACAAAACATTTTCTATTCTATGTTTTTATTTTCGGATGTTTCTTTAGTAAATATTTTACGTCAAAAATTTAAAATACCAATATTTTATTTTAGTTTTCTTTTACATATTATTATTTTTCTTTTTAAGTTAAGTGTTTCAAAACGTAAAACACGCTAAGGTATTCGATCATCGAGATATGGGTTCTTGTTGATTTACTTAAGTTAATTGGTTTCATTAATTTAATTAATATCTAATTTAATTGATTTAATTAATTTAATTATTTAATTTAAAATTAAATAAATGTAATTCGTTAACTATGTATAACGAATTAGGTCATTCTTAATGAATTGCATTCTAATTCGTTATCCTAATTCGCTTCCGCCACTCTGTAACGAATGACTTCTAATTCTTTAAGCATAATTACACGAATTGAACACGAATTAAAGCTAATTCGTTAATTTTTCGTCTTAAACTTTAACTAATTCACTCTAATTCGTTAAGCCACGTGTTAATTTAATATAACGAATCACCTTATTCGTTATTTCAAAGTTCAAATGAATCAGATGATTTGTTTCATTGGAAAATGTGTAATGTCAGACATATATAGGGATTCGTGAAGACGTTTCGTCTACACTATTCATTTTCTTCTTCCATTCTCTACTGTTACTCTGGCAAAATTTTTCAGAATCTTTGATAATCGTTATTTCGTGTTTTGATTATATATTCTTATTCACGAGGTAAACACGATCATAACGTGATGATTTTCATCACATTTGATAACTGTTTGATGGGTTAATTGGTTGATTTTATTATCGGTGATGATAATGATGATGACGGTGGTAATGGTGGTAATGGTGACGCTCATGCTCAACAACAAGCTGCAGTTGAAGCTACTTTAGCTGCTACTATAGCTGATCAACGCAAAAGGAAAGGGAAAGAGTTGGTTGGTGAAGGGTCGTCTAAGCGACGTGTGTCGGCTGGTGCTGGCATCTCATTTGGAGTTCAACTTCCAAGGTCGTCCATTCCTAAAAAACCAGCGGTGCCGCTTACTACTAGCACTTCAGAATTAACTTTAACGACTACGCTTACGTCGGATCCTAGGCTTGGTATGATTCCTCAATCTGTTTTTTCTACTTTACCAAGACCTACGACTGCTACTTTGGTGGTCTCTCCTACACTGATGATGATGCCTCCACCAATTGATTTTTCATATCTGAGGCTTAACCGACCTCAAGGTCCTGTTCAACCAATCCCTTCTTCGTTTCTTGCAATGTCTCATGATCAACAAATGAATATGGTTTTGAGTTTACTCCATTTGTATGAAAATCAAATGTCTGCTGACCGAATGACTCAAGAACGTATGTTGGAGAACCAAAAGAAGCTGGTGAGTTATGTATCCTTCTGCCAAAAGGATACAAAAGCCCTCCGTGAGATTGTTGAGTCTCAGGGGGGTGAAAATAAAACAACAAGAGGATCTTATCTTGCAACTAACATGCAAGGACGATGAACTAAATAAGCTTAAAAACGATGATGAAGATCCAGATGCTTCGGATACTGGAGGAAGTGAGCCTAAACAAACTCAAGGCTCGTCTTCTGGTGCTGGTATAAGTGTAGTTGGTGATTCGGGAAAGAAGATAATTGCTTATCATGATTCTACAGCTGCCACACCCATTGAGATGATCAAGGCTGATACTGTCATTTTTGTTGATAGTGCGGGGTGGCTAGAAGCATTGTTAATGCAGATGAGATTGTTGTGGGACAGTTTGTTGAGAAATCCCTAACACGAGAGCAGATTTCTATTCTGCTTGGTCTGAATGATGATGAGTTAACCGTGTTAGAGGGTGAAGATGATGTGGAGATCAAGAACGATGAAGAGATCTTAAATGATCCAAATATTCAGATGAATACTGAGTTTATTTATGAGGACGAGGAGGTGGATATTGAGGATGTAACGGCTGAGGAGTATCCTGACTTATTTCAACACTCTAACGTTGATCAGGGTGCTCCGGTATTTATAGAAGAAAACATTTAAGCAGCCGAAGACCATCTGGATAAGGTATCAAAGGGCAAGAACGTTTTTGATACAAGATTCGATTCAAAGCCCGATCCGTCTGTTGCTGACATTCAGAGATGGTTTGCTTATCGGGACAAGAAGGCTCGTAAGATTATTGATGCATTCCGATATGTGGATCAAGAGCTGAAAGTTGAAGCTGTCGCTCATGCTCAAGCTAATCAAATGACATCCTTTAAGGGCGTATCTAAAGTGCGAGGTGACATTATTTCATGGCTTTATGATTCCTATTTAAAGGTCTATATTATCAAATGGGAGAACGGCATTCAGTATTATGAGAAGATTACTGATGTTCTTTCATTACCGTGTTGGGACGTTCGGACCCTCGCGTGTCGACCGTTAATTAACCGTGGCGGGAATCACCAAGCAAATTGGTTTCACCAACATTTTATGTTTGAGGTGAACCACGGGTTCAAATTTTTTAAGCTGCAGGTTCCAACTCGCAAGCGTATTGATGAGATTGATCAAAGGACAGGTTGGTGGAAGTTGGTACTTAAGGTAAAGCCGCCAAGAACTATGAATCGTGTACCGGTGGAGACGCTGAACCAACATATGTATTTATCTTTCAACCGCTGGTATTACGACAACCGAACTGGCGAGGCCGTTATTGTGTTAGGTAAAGGCTTAAAGACCGAGCTGATAAAGATCATTGATCCGATGTGGCTTGTGAATTTTGACAGAGACCGACAATGACGTGCTATTCAAGAATAATATATTGATAGAGCCTCGTGAAGACTATGACCGAGCAATGCAGTTTCAACGCGTTGTTCGTGTGTGTCATGAACATGGTATTCACAGCTGCAAATATTGGTAGACAAGACGCTTCAAGTAAATTAAAGACAAAGAGCTCAAGACGAGGGGGAGTCTGTTAGTACACGGTTTTGCGTTTCGAGTCTTTGTATTTATCGTTTTGAATTTATCATTTAATTTAATGTAAAAGATATTATTAATTAAGCTAGTTCGTTAGAGGATCAGTCAATTTCGTTAAGGATGATTAACGAACTAGACCATAAGTTAAGTTCCTCCTGATTCGTTAAGGATGTTTAACGAATCAGGGGGTGTTTCGTTATGATTGTTTATTTAATGTATTGTAAAGAAGAGGGTGGCTAGTTCGTTACGGAATGTGTAACGAACTAGACCCATTTTCCTATTTATAGAGGATTCATCCTCTGCTTAATTTAAGTTTTGAGATTTACGTATTGAAATTATGCCCAAGTTTCCTCTCGATCCAAACTTCATTCTCTTAATCTATTCCATCTAATATATACTATATACACCTAATACAACTAATAATATATTCATATAACGTATAAGAGCAACAATGAACTAGATCCGTTTATCGTTAATTAAATCCTTAAGATCTGAGATCTGATAGGGGTTTCACAATTGTGTTTTTGAACGTTGATATATGAATGAATAAATAATTTAGATATTGACACGTGTATTTTACTTATTGTATTCTGAGCTATGATACAATCAATGTCGCGCCCCGGCATGTTCCGGCGTAGGTTGGGGTGTGACACTCGGAGCATATCTTCCATTGTTTAAATCGTCCTTTCACTTTTCCCATCAGATTGGGGATTATAGGCCGTGCTAAGGTTCAAATGTGGTCCTAAGGCATTTTGAAAACTTTTCCAAAAGTTAGACGTAAATCGACTGTCTCTGTATGAAATGATAGATAGCGGCACACAATGTGAAGATACAATGTTATCTACATAAAGACGTGCTAATCTATTTATTTGAGAATGTTTCTTTCATTGGTAGGAAATTGGCAGATTTTGTTAATCTGTCTATAATAACCAAGATAGTATCTTTTTAACGTGAAGTCATTGGGATTTTAGTGATAAAATCCATGGTTATCATATCCCATTTCCAGACTGGTAATTCTGGTTGTTGCAATAAGGCCTGACGACTTTTGATGTTAAGCTATAACTTGTGAAAATGTCAAACATTTGGCAACATACAAAGCTATATCTCTCTTCATTCAATTCCACCAGTAGTTTTCCTTAAGATTTTGATACATCTTATCACTAATAGGATGCATCATATACTTATACTTATGAGCTTCATTCATAATCTTCTCATGTAAGTCTCCTACAATTGGCACCAAGATTCTATTCCCAAGTCTGAAAATAGCATCTTCACCTTTGACTAACGAGTCAATGGTACCATTTCGTTTTTCCTCATCAATCTTGTTTTCTTATATTTCTTGCTTTTGAGCATTCTTCAGTTGTTCCATCAAATAAATCTATAGTTCTAATCTTAATGCTCTAACTCTTTTGGGTTTCTCATGCTCTTTTCGACTTAATGTGTCTGCTACAACATTAGCCTTCGCTTCATGATAGACTATTTCGCGGTCATAATCATTTAAGGTCTCCATCCTTTTTTTTTACGCATATTCAATTCTTTCTTGTCAAAAATATGTTTTAAGCTCTTATGATCAGTTTACACTATGAATCTTACTCCATAAATATAGTGCCTCCATAATTTCAAGGCAAATATTATGGCACCTAACTCTAGATCATGAGTTGAATAGTTCTTTTCGTGTACTTTTAGTTGTCGTGAAGCATAAACTATAACTTTGTTTCTTTGCATAAGAACGCAACCCAAACCTGTGTGAGAAGCGTCACTGTATATACAACAAAGTCTTTGTATAAGCCAAGATTGGTGTATTTGTAAGTTTTTGTTTTAGCATGTAGAATGCTTCTTGTTGTTTTAGCATGTCGAATGCTTCTTGTTGTTTTGGTCTCCACTCGTATTTAACATTCTTACGAGTTAATGTTGTCAATGGGACTGCAATTTGGGATAAATTCTCTGTGAATCTTCTAAACTATCCTTCCAAACCTAAGAAACTCCTGACTTCGGTTGGCGACCTTGGTATCTCCCATTTAGCCATAGCTTAAATCTTTGCAGTATCTACTTGTATGCCACTTGCATTGACAACATGGCCAAGAAATTGTACTTCGTAAAGCCAAAATTCACACTTAGAGAATTTAGTATACAACTTCTCATTTCTAAGTAACTCAAGTAAAATTCTGAGATGAACTTTGTGATCTTCCTCTGATTTAGAATAAATAAGTATATCGTCGATGAATACGATTAAAAATTTATCTAAATATGGTTTACAAATTATGTTCATCATATCCATGAATGCAGCTGGAGCATTAGTAAGCCCAAATGGCATTATTGTGAACTCGTAATGTCCATACCTTGTTCTGAAGGCTATCTTGGGTATATCTTTTTCTTGGACTTTCAACTGATGATATCCTAAACGTAAATCTATTTTTGAAAAGAAACTCGCTCCTTGGAGTTGATCGAATAGGTCATCAGTTCTAGGTAGCGGGTATCGATTGTTAATAGTTACTTTGTTCAAAGCTCTATAATCGATGCACATTCTCATTGACCCATCTTTCTTCTAGACAAATAAAATTGGAGCTCCCCAAGGTGAAGAACTTGGTCTAATGAATCCTTTTTTTCTAACAGCTCGTCTAGTTGTTTTATCTCTTTCCATTCTTTCGGTGCTAGTCGGTATGGATATTTAGCTATTGGAGTTGTTCCGGGCATCAGATCAATTTGAACTCAACTTCTCTGTTTGGTGGTATTGTCGGTAGCTCTTCTGGAAATACATTTGGTAATTCGGCTACTACTGGCACATCATTGATTTCTTTCTTTTTGGATTTGTCAGTTACGTATGCCATAAATTCTAAACATCCTTGGTTTAGGCATTTGTTAGCTTTAATCATGAAGATTATGCTAACCTGACCGACATCTTTATCTCCGGCTATTTGAATTATTTTTCCATTTGTTACTCGAAGTTCAATGGTTTTTTCTGACGCATATGATACAGGCTTGGTTATTCGATAACTAGTCCATACCTAAGACTATATCAAAACCAGCCAATATTATGGGTAATAATTGAACATGTATGACATATCATGCTAACAAGATTTTACCATTTTCTAATACTTCAGAAATTCCTACTAGGTCACCATTAGACGTTTCTATGTTTAAAGTTTTGTCTAATTTTGTTAAGGGTTCGTTTAATAGACTACAAAAGCTATAATCTATAAAACTCCGGTTTGCACCTGAATCAAACAATACCCTAGAGTAAACATTATTAACTAGAAACGTACCGGTGATGGCATCCAGTATTTCTGCGGCTTGTTTGAAGTTTACGGTAAATGCTCTCGCATTGCTCTTATTTGTCTCTAGTTAGTGCCACTTCCACTAGCATCTCCTCCCATCATTATCTTCTTATGGAAATCAAAACTGAGATGCCCCATCTTATTACAATTGTAGCAAGTCATGTTATTCTTCCAACAGTCTTGAGAACGTGACCTGGTTTCTTGTAGTTGTCACAAATTGTTGGTGCTTCAAATCGACATATTCCCATATGCCTCATTGACAAGTTTTGCACACTGGGTAGGTGGGGTAAAATTCACCTTTCTTCTTTTCTATCCTTCATGTTTCTCTTCTTCTCCTTCTTGTCACTTGTTTCACTTTTCTTTTCTTCTTCTTTATTTTCTTATGAGAACATTCATTAAATACCCTGCCAATTCCGTTGCTGAATCAGGGGTTTGTGATAAATGGGATCTCACCATATCTCTGATCTCTCGAGGTAACCCCAAATGTAACAAGTTACTTTATTAGACCCGGGTGTCACCAATTGTGGAACCAATCTACAATACTCTTCAAACTTAGTATTGCATTCTTTTTGATTAGTTCCAGTAACCTTTTGATTTAGGAACTTTGTTTTATTCAAATCTGTTTCATGCATCGGGCATAACTTTTGAAGTACCAATTCTTTAAACTCTTCCCACTTCATTTGGTATAAAGTTTCTCCGCCCTTCGACATAATTAGAGTGTTCCACCATTCTAATGTCTCCCCTTTGAACTTCTGTGAACAGTACTTGATTTTTTATGTTTCATTACATTTGCTGATGATTACGACTAACTCCATATCTTCGAGCCATCGTAGAGCTGTTATGGCGCCTTTGTCGCCACAAAATTCCATCAGACCATATGCCTTGAAATATCTGAAGCTACAACCTTCGATTTTTAACTTTTTGAATTTATGGTTGAACTTATCATCATCATTTGAGCTGTACACACTTCCATCATGATGGATTGAAGGATTTGTATGAGATCGGGTTTTGATAATCTTGTTGGACTGTCGAGATTCGCTTTTTAATGCCGACCTATCCTTCATTGGTTTAAGGAGCGGGTTTATTGCATTTGCTATAATCTCTTGAATTTTTTTATTAGGTTATCGGGAATCTGTTATCCATTCTCTAATGTATGTTTACTGATGCTTCGTTTACTTGAAGCTTCAGTGTTTGATGGCTTTTGTCCAAACATTCTACCATAAAGGTAGAGCGAGATTTATAAACAAATAAAAGTTTAACTTATCTACTCATATAATATCATCATTTGTTAGTTTCAAAAGAATAAGATAGATTAATAACCTATCTTATCCCTACAAGTCCTAACTTAAACTAGTTTAAGACAAGATATTTTTATCAAATGCCTAATTCGCAAAAACCGATGGCTCCGGTACCAACCTGTCACACCCGGCTCCATAGGCGTGTAATCAGACATGGTACCTGTTTTAAAAAAATCAAAATATGTGTCGCATAGTGAAGTTTTTTCTTGATTAAAATATTCATTTATAGAAAACTCGGGATATAAATACTCGGTATTGTCTTACAAAACATTAAAAGTGATTGAACGTCAATTTACATATTTTACATAATTAAAACCAAAGTGAGTGATCAGATGTGTCTAATGTCACACCCTCAAAATCCACTAACGGAGTTTTACCGTCAGAGGGTGTGAACTGGCAGGATCGGAATCATCAGTTATAATCAAACCATAAAATAAAGTTTCAAAACCATGAAAACGTTTACGAGTAATTAAATGCGGAAGCGTAAAAACCTTTAACCAAAAGTTGCGTCACGCATGACGACTTAAAACCAATGATAACTGTTAAAAATAAGTTTGCATAACAAAAGCGTTTCAAACAATGCATGTTCCTAAACCGCGCGCCCGCCTCGGCTACCTGAGAATAACATACTAAAAGTGTCAACACAAGGTTGGTGAGTTCACAAGTTATATAAAATAAATCGTTTAGCGTTTGCGTTCAGCGTTTTACGTTAAGCGTTTTGCGTAACCACGTTACGGCGTTTTGCGTTAAGCGTTTTGCGTAACCATGTTACGGCGTTTTGCGTTAAGCGTTTTGCGTAACCATGTTACGGCGTTTTGCGTTACCAGATAGTGTTATGTCAAATTATATATCGATAGGTAGCTAGTCTATACAACAAGTATTACTAAGTGTTCGACACCGAAGCTGACTCGTTTAGTAAGTGCCTTGTCACCAGGTCCTCCAGACCATGGTACGTGTTAGCCAAAATTACACCCGCTCGACCTCCAGTCGAGTTTAGCGGTGGGTGGGGTTTGTCAAACCCAGTAGTACTACTCAACAGTGACTCGCTATTCTAAATATTAACCGGTTCGATGTGTAGGACTTCAAATATTTCGTTTGCCACTTAGCCTTTACAAGTGATATATTATTTATAACAAAATCTTAAATGCGTTGTGGAGTATGTTATCTCCCCCAAGTGAAAAACGTTTGAAAACAGTTAAAAGAGGAGAAAGTGAAACTCACTGTTTGCGAAGAATTTCCCAAATTAAATCACCAAGATGCGCGTCACAGAAAAACTCTCTCTAGCGTTCTAAAACAACAAAGAGATTTTTCTAAGTGTCGGAATATTATCGAGTCTCTAGACCCGGCACATAATACCTATGCACATAACATGTTTCGTGTTTCGTTTGTGAATCGTGTGTGACTTTAACAAGTGTATTTGTGACACATTACATGTGTAAGCAATCATATACGTGTCATGTATTCATAAAGTACATCACTAGCAATTTTTCCCCGTAAGGGCATTTTGGTCAAATCATGACAATTAACTAGCCATCATTCCCCATAAGGGCATTTTGGTCAAATTATGACAATCAATTAGCAGTTATTCCCCGCAAGGGCATTTTAGTCAAAACACGACAATTATCTTGCAATCATTCACCTCAAGGGCAATTTGGTCAAAACACGATAATAAATTAGCAAGTATCATATTTCATGCATTTTCACAAAACTCAGCAGCTAGTTTCACCGAGACAGAAATTCTACTTAAAAGA
This sequence comes from Bidens hawaiensis, assembly GCF_021521415.1. NCBI lineage: Eukaryota > Viridiplantae > Streptophyta > Magnoliopsida > Asterales > Asteraceae > Bidens > Bidens hawaiensis. The sequence goes on along the minus strand of NW_027498212.1, from coordinate 97,741 downwards.
TTGTACTATTCCACCGATCATAGCATCTCAATTAATTTACCAAAAATCATCACAGAAGCATATATGTCTTAGGTTTCCAGAACATATTTTATTATATTTTTATTCCACATAGTTTTCTCACAATCATCAAATCATTACAGCAAACTCATAACAGTCAAATTCATGCGCAATAGAATGTTATTTGCAATTCCCGTTAAACGAAAAATCCACAAATGCAAGACCACTTGGGTTAGGTTCCTAACTCAATGAGTCAACTTCCAGAAGTGGAACCTACCCAATTGGTCTCGTAGTTCATGAGATATAACATTTACAAAACAACCTAACAGCAGGTCTAACAGCTCAGCTTTGCACAACGTTTTTGTAAAATCATAAAAGTTAACTTCAACTCGTCCAAAAATTACAAGTTTATATTCTTTAGAAACTAGACTCAACCTAGTTTACTGTAGTATTAATAATCTCAACCAATTTTCATGTTTACACTTCGTTACAGTCACTTAAACATCAAATACACATTCTGTCCAGAAACTGTTTGCATCCAAACTCAACATAATAACAATCTATGAACTATCATGCATTCATATAACCCTCTAGACTCCATAAACACCATCCATGCACATAAATTACATATTACATACTTGATTAGGGTTTGTATTTGAACTCAAATCAAAGACACAACAATTTACATGCAACAAGATTCAATCTAGTTATCAAATCATCATCCAAATAACAACAATCATAATAACTATACACACACACCAAAATCGGCTGCTAGGGTTTACAATTAACCCAACAAACATCAAAATCAATTAACAAGGATGTGAAGAATGATCAATTATACCTTCCTAGCACCTAGTTCTTCAATCAAACACTTGATTTGATGGTTGAATGTGTGTATAGAGTGGACAGCAGCCAAGGGAAGGGGGTTTGGGGTTTCCGATCGGGGTTAGGGAGAAAGAGAATAGGTTAGGGTTAAGGTTATTAGTATATATTTATAATAATAATATGTTACACTCAAGTCCCTCCACTTCTAAGTATTACTTTTCTAGCCTAACTAACTTGTTTTCATCTTGAGTTAACGTTTATAACCATGTTATCACCTAACACATAAGTCTAACACATAATTATCACATAATTATTGTTTTGACGTTTTTCGTTTATTTATCAATCGTTTGCGTCAACTCGTTTGCGTTTCGGTGCAATTCCCGAAAGACTACACATGTAGTAAGTGTTAAGCGTCATTTAAACCCTAGTTTAAATGTAATGAAGTGTGCGTTATAGATTTAGTTATCTTAAGTTTGAATTGACGGAGTTGAGTTAACGGAGTTAACCTGAAATTGACGATTGTCACATCATTCCCATGTTAAAGAATTTTCGTCCCGAAAATTTGAGTCAAGTCGTGATGAGTGTCTGAAAGAGTAAGAAAAAAATTTTTCAGTTTGTCATATCATCCCCTAGTAGAAAGAAATTTCGTCCCGAAATTTAATTCATACCTCCGGTGATGTCTGACGGTTTGCCGAGTTTCGCGGTTTTCTGTGTTTGGTTAGCCCTTCAAAAAGGTGGGGATACTTTTTCATCATTTGATCCTCGCGTTCCCACGTGAACTCCGGTCCACGTCTCGAGTTCCAACAAACTTTAACGATTGGAATTTTGCTGTGTTTGAGCGTTTTGGTTTCCCAATCCAAAACCTCGACTGGTTCCTCAATGAAACGTAACTGTTCATCAACTTGCAGTTCCTCCAAAGGAACTACTTGGGTTTCAACGGACAGGCATTTCTTCAAATTTGATACGTGGAATACATCGTGTACGCCACTGAGTTCTGTTGGTAGGTCCAGTCGGTACGCCACCGGACCAATGCGCTCAGTTATCCGGTACGGACCAACATACCGTGGGTTGAGTTTGTTTCGCTTCCCAAAGCAACCACACCTTTCCAAGGTGAGACTTTGAGTAACACTCGATCGTTCACTTGAAATTCGAGGGGTTTTCGGCGTTTGTCGGCGTAACTCTTTTGGCGATCTCGTGCTGCTGCCATGCGATTTCGGATTTGAACAATCTTTTCTGAAGTTTCGAGTACCAGTTCCGGACCAGTGATTTGGCTGTCACCCACCTCTGCCCAGCAGAGTGGTGATCGACACTTCCGTCCGTACAGCGCTTCAAACGGCGCTGCTTTAATACTTGCGTGGTAGCTGTTATTGTACGAAAACTCTACCAAGGGTAAGTGGGGTTCCCAACTTTTTCCGAAATCCAATACGCAGGCACGCAACATATCCTCCAGGGTCTGAATAGTTCGCTCACTTTGCCCATCCGTCTGAGGATGGTATGCTGTGCTCATATCGAGACGGGTGCCTAGTGCGCTTTGCAGCGACTTCCAAAAGTGCGAAGTGAAACGAGAATCTCGATCAGAAATGATTGAGACAGGCACTCCGTGTCTAGACACTACTTCCTTCATGTAAACACGAGTCAGTCTTTCCATTTTGTCCGTTTCTTTAATCGCTAGGAAGTGTGCCGATTTAGTCAACCGGTCAACGATCACCCAGATGGTATCGTATCCCGTCGGTGTCTTAGGTAAACCCGTAATAAAATCCATTGAGATGTGTTCCCATTCCCACATTGGGAGTTCCGGTTGTTGCAGTAGACCAGATGGTTTCTAGTATTCTATCTTGACTCTGGCACAAGTCAAGCATTTGCTCACGTAGGTGGCAATGTCGGCTTTCATGTTCGGCCACCAGTAAAGTGCCTTTAAATCATGATACATTTTATCTGAGCCAGGGTGGATAGAATATCGGGACTTATGTGCTTCGTCCATCACTAGAGTTCTCAACTCTCCGTATCGTGGAACCCAAATCCGGTTCTCAAAATATCGAACCCCGTCCGATCTGGTTTCAAGTTGTTTGTTCATGCCCCGCATGAGTTCCGATGGAAGATTGTCATCTTTCAAAGCTTCAAGTTGCGCATCGCGAATCTGATCGGGTAAGCTGGCATGAATCGTGAGTTGCAATGCTCTCACCAGTCTGGGTTTATCTATTTCTTTTCTGCTGAGGGCGTCGGCCACCACATTGGCCTTGCCAGGGTGGTACTTGATGGTACAATCATAATCCTTGAGCAGCTCGACCCAACGACGCTGTCGCATGTTCAGCTCCTTCTGATCGTAGATATGTTGGAGACTCTTGTGGTCGGTGTAAATGGTAAACTTGGTACCGTACAAGTAATGCCTCCATATCTTAAGAGCAAACACCACAGCTCCGAGTTCCAAATCGTGGGTCGTGTAGTTCTTCTCGTGAACCCGTAGTTGTCGAGAGGCGTAGGCTATAACTTTCTCGAGTTGCATCAGCACACAACCGAGACCTTGTATAGATGCGTCACAGTGTACCTCAAAATTTTCCGTTCCCTCGGGGAGGGCTAGAATAGGGGCGCTACAAAGCTTGGTTTTCAACAGTTGAAAAGCGGATTCTTGCGCGTCACCCTAATCGTACTTAGTGCCTTTGTGAGTCAAAGCGGTGAGGGGTTGAGCAATCTTTGAAAATCCCTCGATGAAACGTCGGTAGTAGCCGGCCAGTCCTAAGAATTGCCGCACCTCAGTCGGAGTTCTTAGGTGCTTCCCAGTTTTTGATGGCCTCTACCTTACCGGGATCGACATGGATACCATTCTCGTTGATCACATGCCCTAAAAAGTGAACCTCGCGAAGCCAAAATTCACATTTCGAGAGTTTAGCATACAGTTGTTCCTTCTTCAATAATTCCAGAATTACCCTTAGGTGTTCTTCGTGGTCAGCTTCGTTCTTGGAGTAGACGAGAATATCATCGATGAAAACAATCACAAACTTGTCGAGGTACGCCTTGCATACTCGATTCATGAGATCCATAAATACGGCTGATGCGATGGTTGGCCAAAAGGCATAACCGAAAACTCATAGTGACCATACCGTGTTCTGAAAGCCGTCTTTGAGATATCTTCTTCGCGCACTCTTAGTTGGTGATAACCAGATCGCAGATCGATCTTCGAGTAGTAACTCGATCCTTGAAGCTGGTCAAACAAATCATCTATTCGGGGTAAAGGATAACGGTTCTTGACCGTCACCTTGTTCAATTCCCGGTAGTCGATGCACATTCGGAAAGTCCCGTCTTTCTTTCGGACAAACAAGACAGTGGCTCCCCATGGCGATGAGCTAGGTCGGATAAAACCCTTATCCAACAAATCTTGCAACTGAGTGGACAACTCCTGAAGTTCCGCCGGTGCGAGCCGATACGGGGCTCGTGCTATGGGTGCTGCACCGGGTGTCAACTCGATTTGGAATTCGACTTGACGAATAGGAGGGAGTCCGGGCAAATCCTCCGGGAAAACTTCTGGGAGGTCTCGCACAACAAGTATATCTTCAATTCGTTTCTCCTCAGCGGGTTTCTCAACAATCTGTGCCAAAATTGCCGGATGACCCTTTCGTAGATACTTCTGCGCCTTCATAAGGGTAATGACGCTGGTGGTCATGCCGCTTCTCTCACCTCGGACCGAAATGATCTCGCCGGAAGGGGTAGAAATGTGAACTATCTTGTCGTGACATATAATCTCCGCTCGGTTCTCGGATAACCAGTCCATGCCGACCACGACATCGAAACTACTAAGCGTAAAAGGAAAAAGGTCGATATCAAAGACATGACCTGACAGTTTTTAACTTACATCCCGCAAGTACATGAGTCGTTACTATAGTCTTACCGTCAGCTAATTCAACAGGAAACTTAGCATCTAACGGAATTGGAGTTACGTCTAAGAGTTGACTAAAGGCTTTCGACACAAAACTCCTATCAGCTCCAGTGTCAAACAATACAGAAGCAAAACAATCGTTTACAGGGAACTTACCAGTCACCACGTGCGGATCATTGCGGGCTTGACCCGACCCAATCACAAAAGCTCTTCCCTTGCCATTCCTTCCACCACTACTGCCACTTCCATTACCTCCGTTGTTGTCGTTATGTTTCAGCTTGGGACAATCTTTCCTGAAATGACCTTCCTGCCCACATTCAAAACATCCCTTCGTCGTCATAGGTGGTTTAGGAGCACCCTTTGCCGCAAGGTCTCCTCTACATTCCTTCGCCTGGTGACCCATCTTTCCGCATCTCTGACACTTGACACGGTCACACGGGCCAACATGATGATAGTTGCACCTATTGCACTTCGGATATTTCCCAGCATATCCGCTCGAACCCTGCCCGCTACCGTTGTTATTGTTGTTGTGACTTTGATTGTTAAAGCTCCGAGTGAATTCGGGCTTACGGTAGTGTTGTTGCGGTGGGAGGTTAGAGGACGAGGATCTGGTGTTGTCAAACTTCCTCTTCCCGCTGTTCGGGTTGCTGTTGCTGTTATTGTCGTTACTCTGGTTGTCACGGGCTTTAACGGTCGAACCCCTAGGTGGTAACGCACCTTGGGTCACAGCCTGATCCGTCAGTTTGTGAGCTAAACGGATCGCTTGTTGGATCGTGGCTGGTCTGGAAGACGTCACCATGCCCTGAATCTGCGGTGCTAATCCATCAATGTACATTTCTATCCTCTTGCTCGGCGGATCCACCATCCGCGGACACATCACAGCCAACTCGTGCGAACGGGTAGTGTAGGCTTCAATTTCTGAGCCCACCATCTTCAGCGACCAAAATTCTGACTCTAACTTCGAAATCTCTTCTCTCGGACAGTACTCCTCTCGCATCATGTTCTTGAACTCCTCCCAGTTCATCGCGTTAGCCAGTTCCAATCCAAGAATTTGCACATCTGCACATCGTCTGGGGACACCTCTAAGTGTGCCTCTGGCTCAGCCGGTTCTTCCTCCGGTTCTCCTTCGGGTTCCTCCTCGGGATCCTCCTCAGGCTCCTCTTCGGGATCTTTTTCAGGTTCCTCTTCAGGCTCTGCCTCAGGCTCGGCCTCAGGCTCGGCTGCGTTCTGAGCAAGTTGCATTTGTAAGACATCGCAACGCTCTAGAGCTATCTAGGTTCGGGTCCTTGCTTCTTGGAGTTGCTCTTTCAAGTCTATCATCTCGGCTTGCATCTTTATCATAATCTTCATCTGTTGATCACTAGCCTCTTGCATTTCCTTCATTGCCGCTGCCATGCGGGCAATCTCCTCCTTAGTCTCGGTTCCGTCTTTTAACAGTCCGGAAACGTTCGCTCTCGTATAGCGCATGTAACCCACGTCACGCTCCAAGCATGAAACAACAGCTGCGAGAACTCGCTCTACAGGTTCGGTTTTGGGTGGTAGGGTGTTGGGATAAGCAGGATGGTTCGGGTGAGGTAACGGGGGAACTTGTTCGCGATAGACCATACGTCTGATCATGTTAGGGTACCAATCCCAGCTAACGTCGTTTTCGTATATGCCTCCGGATAGGCGGTACCTCTTCGGTGCGGGAGTTTCGAGTTCCGGGACTACTCGGGGTGGCGATGCGGTAGGTAACTGCGGTTCCTTCCCGTGAGCATGCGTCATCGAATCGGATGATGATGAGGGTGGCGTCGACATTCCTACAGGTAAGCCGTGTATGCGCGCGCGTATGAGTGAAAGAGGTAAAGAGGTAGGATAACAAAGACTACACAAATCTATGCAGTGCGTATCATTATAACTAATGGGTCGTCGCGGTTATAGTCTAGTATGCATGCAGCTTCTAGTTCGCTATAACCAATGGATCTGATACCAATCTGTCACACCCTCAAAATCCACTAACGGAGTTTTACCGTCAGAGGGTGTGAACTGGCAGGATCGGAATCATCAGTTATAATCAAACCATAAAATAAAGTTTCAAAACCATGAAAACGTTTACGAGTAATTAAATGCGGAAGCGTAAAAATCTTTAACCAAAAGTTGCGTCACGCATGACGACTTAAAACCAATGATAACTGTTAAAAATAAGTTTGCATAACAAAAGCGTTTCAAACAATGCATGTTCCTAAACCGCGCGCCCGCCTCGGCTACCTGAGAATAACATACTAAAAGTGTCAACACAAGGTTGGTGAGTTCACAAGTTATATAAAATAAATCGTTTAGCGTTTGCGTTCAGCGTTTTACGTTAAGCTTTTTGCGTAACCACGTTACGGCGTTTTGCGTTAAGCGTTTTGCGTTAAGCGTTTTGCGTAACCACGTTACGGCGTTTTGCGTTACCAGATAGTGTTATGTCAAATTATATATCGATAGGTAGCTAGTCTATACAACAAGTATTATTAAGTGTTCGACACCGAAGCTGACTCGTTTAGTAAGTGCCTTGTCACCAGGTCCTCCAGACCATGGTACGTGTTAGCCAAAATTACACCCGCTCGACCTCCAGTCGAGTTTAGCGTTGGGTGGGGTTTGTCAAACCCAGTAGTACTACTCAACAGTGACTCGCTATTCTAAATATTAACCGGTTCGATGTGTAGGACTTCAAATATTTCGTTTGCCACTTAGCCTTTACAAGTGATATATTATTTATAACAAAATCTTAAATGCGTTGTGGAGTATGTTATCTCCCCCAAGTGAAAAACGTTTGAAAACAGTTAAAAGAGGGGAAAGTGAAACTCACTGTTTGCGAAGAATTTCCCAAATTAAATCACCAAGATGCGCGTCACAGAAAAACTCTCTCTAGCGTTCTAAAACAACAAAGAGATTTTTCTAAGTGTCGGAATATTATCGAGTCTCTAGACCCGGCACATAATACCTATGCACATAACATGTTTCGTGTTTCGTTTGTGAATCGTGTGTGACTTTAACAAGTGTATTTGTGACACATTACATGTGTAAGCAATCATATACGTGTCATGTATTCATAAAGTACATCACTAGCAATTTTTCCCCGTAAGGGCATTTTGGTCAAATCATGACAATTAACTAGCCATCATTCTCCATAAGGGCATTTTGGTCAAATTATGACAATCAATTAGCAGTTATTCCCCGCAAGGGCATTTTAGTCAAAACACGACAATTATCTTGCAATCATTCACCTCAAGGGCAATTTGGTCAAAACACGATAATAAATTAGCAAGTATCATATTTCATGCATTTTCACAAAACTCAGCAGCTAGTTTCACCGAGACAGAAATTCTACTTAAAAGATTGTACTATTCCACCGATCATAGCATCTCAATTAATTTACCAAAAATCATCACAGAAGCATATATGTCTTAGGTTTCCAGAACATATTTTATTATATTTTTATTCCACATAGTTTTCGCACAATCATCAAATCATTACAGCAAACTCATAACAGTCAAATTCATGCGCAACAGAATGTTATTTGCAATTCCCGTTAAAAGAAAAATCCAACAAATGCAAGACCACTTGGGTTAGGTTCCTAACTCAATGAGTCAACTTCCAGAAGTGGAACCTACCCAATTGGTCTCGTAGTTCATGAGATATAACATTTACAAAACAACCTAACAGCAGGTCTAACAGCTCAGCTTTGCACAACGGTTTTGTAAAATCATAAAAGTTAACTTCTACTTGTCCAAAAATTACAAGTTTATATTCTTTAGAAACTAGACTCAACCTAGTTTACTGTATTATTAATAATCTCAACCAATTTTCATGTTTACACTTCGTTACAGTCACTTAAACATCAAATACACATTCTGTCCAGAAACTGTTTGCACCCAAACTCAACATAATAACAATCTATGAACTATCATGCATTCATATAACCCTCTAGACTCCATAAACACCATCCATGCACATCAATTACATATTACATACTTGATTAGGGTTTGTGTTTGAACTCAAATCAAAAACACAACAATTTACATGCAACAAGATTCAATCTAGTTATCAAATCATCATCCAAATAACAACAATCATAATAACTATACACACACACCAAAATCGGCTGCTAGGGTTTACAATTAACCCAACAAACATCAAAATCAATTAACAAGGATGTGAAGGATGATCAATTATACCTTCCTAGCACCTAGTTCTTCAATCAAACACTTGATTTGATGGTTGAATGTGTGTATAGAGTGGACAGCAGCCAAGGGAAGGGGGTTTGGGGTTTCCGATCGGGGTTAGGGAGAAAGAGAATAGGTTAGGGTTAAGGTTATTAGTATATATTTATAATAATAATAAGTTACACTCAAGTCCCTCCACTTCTAAGTATTACTTTTCTAGCCTAACTAACTTGTTTTCATCTTGAGTTAACGTTTATAACCATGTTATCACCTAACACATAAGTCTAACACATAATTATCACATAATTATTGTTTTGACGTTTTTCGTTTATTTATCAATCGTTTGCGTCAACTCGTTTGCGTTTCGGTGCAATTCCCGAAAGACTACACATGTTGTAAGTGTTAAGCGTCATTTAAACCCTAATTTAAATGTAATGAAGTGTGCGTTATAGATTTAGTGATCTTAAGTTTGAATTGACGGAGTTGAGTTAACGGAGTTAACCTGAAATTGACGATTGTCACATCTAACATCTATATCCTCCATTTTCTACTACACCTTTCTACTTATTACTTGTAAAAAAATTATAAAATAGGTCGCGACAATTGCTGGTAAACACGCTAACACTAAATCATTTATATAAACCTTTAGCTTCACTTGTAACAACTCAACAGCCCTATCGACCGGCGTACCAAATATATCACATAGTCAAACCCTAACGGCCCTATAGACCGGCTCAATGAGCAGGGTCATGATTCTAAGCGTGGTGGGGTATGCCTATCCTCTAACAACATATGTATGGATCCAAACACACGTATATCTAGCCGAAGAGCCAATTACTAAAGTTTTAGAGATCTATAATCCCATGTAAACTTTTGACTCATTAAATAGTATAAAAGAATTGGACGCATTCACCTTTTGATGAGTTGCTCAATTAACAACTTCTCGGTATTTGATGAACGATTACCTCAAATATATAGTTCTAGACTAATACTTTATTAATTTATCTAGATCAAATGATCTAGCTTCAGACCTTTAGTCTGGTTAAATAGCTTTAAAGCTTGATTGATATTTTATTGTTAAAATGTTATTTTAGACCTTTAGTTGATGAAATCCTACTTTTTAATATTGACGTTTCTTCCTGTAGAAGAAATCATCTAAATTCTAGATTTCTTCCTCTAGAAGAAATCATGTAAAACTTTTATGTTTCCTCATTTAGAAGAAACGTTATTTATTCAGAATGATTACTTTGATCTCTTAAAGCCTTTGGGCTCATATGACGTATGGTGTAGCATGCTTTGGCCTAATAGGTTCGAACACTCTCATCAAGCTCTACAGGAAAGTAAACAGGTCTCGTGTTTGATTGGGAGTTATACAAATTACTTTCCTTAGACAAGAGACTCGACTACCGGTATAGTTACCCATCCAGTTACTACATGCCTGTTATGTTTTTCTGATTAATTTTTTTTACAATAATCTGTTTTATATATATATATATATATATATATATATATATATGCAAACCTTTATGTTTCTTAATAACAAAGAAACGTCTATTTTTGTATACCTTTATAAATAAAAAGCTTAAATATATCTATAACTTTCCAAGGTTTAGGCTATACCCACGACTAGGATATTTAAGCTATGAGTTCAAATATCTTAAACATAACTCTTACCTTAAAATGGGTATGACGCTTAAGGACGAATGCACAGCACTTCGACTATACGTAGGGTGTCGGGGTATGGAATGTCAAAACTCTACAGTGGCGTCAGGACTCCAACTCGGTGGCACGAACTTCGAGAAAGTGAAAGTGATTAGGTATTCGGGATGCCAAAAATGAAGAACCCATGCTCACTATTTATAGCTATACCCGGTCGGACCGTCAATCACCTCCATTCGCCACATGTCACTCATGTGATGAGTCGTTCTATTTGGTGTTGACATGTGGCATGCTAACTTGATTAGTCAATAGCCACATGTCACTTCAAGAGGATACGTGGCATTATATGTTTACATGTGTCCTCCAATGTAGCCACCACGTGACATGTGTTGTTTTTATGGCACTGAGTCATAGGACACGTGTTGCTCACATATTGTCACACCCCGACCAAAGGCGGAACATGCCTGGGCGTAACGTATTGATTGGACAGTAACTCGAAAGACACTAATTAAAGTGACAATAATTATTCAATTCATTAATATCAAAACAAGTACACAAATTAAATAAACAGAACAACAATTACATCATATTTATTGTTTGGATAAATATCCTAAGGTAAAACTAATTTCTTCGATCTTGAACATTGTAAATTACTTGTACCTGTAGCATGTATAAAAATAAATTTGTCAACACGAATGTTGGTGAGAGTACATAAGTTTTAGTTGATATATATATATAGATAAATCACAATTCATATGCAAATGATGAGTATTACAATTCTTATGAAAATGTAAACAACTAAATAGATGTGGACCCGTTCTTATTGATACGAAATCAAAGTACTTGGGTAAATGTATGATCATACTAGATAAGGATAGATGAGGAAGAGATACCAGCCACCAAACATAAAAATAAACAATTAAGCACATAGAGCATTATCATAGAGCATGCAATAATCACACATAAACATATATTGAATTGTGTTTTTGAATAGATGTGGAAATAAAAATGAGTAACTTAAATAGGGTATACATGTCACCCCCAAAATATAAAACATAGGAAAAAGGGGGTATGTAAACTCACCTTAGAGAATAAGCAACCGAATAATATACGTTAAGATTGGTAGGAAAATAGGCGTCGCGCTCAAGAGGTAGCAAAGTCAAATCCTAACAAGTGTAATAACGGAAATACTACAAATTAACAAAGGGACTAAGAGAGAAACGAGAGATGAACTGGTATCGAGAGTATAGCATATTTTATTTAAAGTTTGTAATTAAAAAAGATTACTTATAAATTAATATTGCATAAAATATAATTGTTTATAAAATTTTCGTACTTCTAGTATTACAGCAATAACAATATATATAAAAGTACCATTTGTTTATAAATTACTTAGCCAAAATATAAAATAATATTATACACCTTAATTTTAATAACTAATTTACATAGATATATGTGTATATATATATATATATCTAGTTTTAACCGAGATTCGGAAAAAAAACGAGTTAATAAGAAAGTTTTAATAAAATATAAATTATTTTATCAATTATTAAGGTTTTAAATCATTGTAATTTCTTATTTTAGCAAAATACCAAAAAAAAGAAGGCAAAACGGGGGTGGCAGGGGGTCGAACCTGTGACCTCCACTCCGGGATTCAAGTGTCCTAACCAGTTGCCCTACAGCGACATGTGTTTAAGGAAACAAATTCTGTAAATAAAAGAACACAGACAGATCATACCAGGTTCATAATCGAACCCTAACAACATCAATCGGATTATGTTTTAATAGATGTTAGGGCTTCTGATAAGCATCAAATTGCGAACCTACACATGTGTTCAATTACCTCTAACGAAGTCTAGATGTGGGTGAACAGAAGCTGGACCCGGCCGGCCGGTTTGATGACGAACAGACAAGAAAACGGCGAGTTTAATTCAATTGATTAGAGGGGTTATGATGGCGATGGTAAATGGATGGTGTGTGTCAATTTAATTGTACTATAGACGAGTATTTATATGGTTTCGGGGTCAACTGGGCCGCTGGTTGATTAGGTTGTAATTAGCTGTCAAATCGTTATGGTTTACTACAATTAGACTGTCGGTTAACGCGTTTATGGATCAAGGAATGATTTTGCATAATCAATTTCGTGATCTAGGCCGTTAATTACGGATCAAGAAGAGGAGGATGGATGTCTTGAACGCTGACAGGAAGAGAGGGAGAAAGGTTTTGGGCAATTTTGCAGTTTAGTCCCTGCACAATAAGTGTGGATCCGAAAGTGGTAATAAGTTAGTTAGGAGGGGGGATTATAGCATATTGTTCATAGTTATTATTAATAAATAATTAAACGAAATATATATATCCTTAAACGAGGGCGGAAATTTATTTAGTAACGGTCGCTCGAGTAATAAATGAGGCAAAAGAACATAAACGGGTCGGGTTTCGGATTTGAAAAGTAACAAATGTTACAGGATTCACAACTTTTGGAAATTTCGTCCCGAAATTAATGAGAAAGGAAAAAAAAGACCTAAAGAGAGGAAATAAGTATAAGAGAAATCCCCCCCCCCCCTTTTCTTTACATATATAAATAACACAGACTTTCGAGTGACCCGAATAACGTTACAAAAGAAAAATATGATTAGGACACTTATATATAGGATGTACCAGCGGCGTATCCACCATGTTCTTATCACATCAATATTTGTATCGTTACCCAAATCACCCTAGGTTCCGAGTTATGACACATAACCGTATTTACCATGAGTTCAATGCGAGGATTTCGATAATTATGCGTGCACTCATAATTATTTAGATCGCCGCATGATGCACATGGTTCATCCCGTTGTATGGGTTTGAAAACAAGGGTAAAAGAAAACCCTTTTTAAATCAATATCATTTGATCAAGAGCAATGAACAAAAAATAGAATGAAGATTGATGAACATAATTAACTAGTAAAATGATCAAAAAAAATGACGAAATTGTTGATGTTAACCATCGAGAGTAATAACAACATAATGAAATAAATAGATAGATGAAAATTTTAAAATTACATAAGTAACTTACACATACGATGTAGAGAAAATACTTGAGGTGATGGTAAAATTTACGCAATAGGTTCACACAACAAACGAATCACATGACTTATGAAAATAATAGATAAGGTTTGAAACCAAAGTTATAAAATCGATGAGACGAGGTAAGAGTACTATGAGAATGTGGTGAGTTTGGAGGGTTTGGGTACCCATATATTAAAATATCGAAATAAAAATCTGTACAAGTGACTCCTATTAGATAACTATGTACAACACATGTTCATAGTCCCAATTTCCAAAACATTTGTAGGAAATCGGTCATAGGTAGTTTATGATACAAACACGGTACTATTAGATAACTATGCACATCACCATGCACATAGTCCCGGTAAGTAACCGGTCATAGACCACTTAAATTATGATAATAAATTGTGTAACAATATATAGTGCAATAAACGACAAGATAGGAATAATTGAGAGATTGAATGCCATTATAAATAACAAAACTGGAGATTTAATGAAGTTAATACATTAGATTTAAATGAAAAGAACTAATTAAAAGAAACGTCTTTTGCGTAGCATGTCTTCATAAAGGGTTAGGCTTAGACTTGGGAATCATTGATGTAACACACATGTTCTTGAGTACCTTGAGTGGCTTGGTTAACTTGAGGTTGGTTGATTGGTTGGTTGACTTGAATTGGTTGAATGGGTTGGGCTTGAATTGCTTGGATGGGTTGAGCTTGGATTGGTTGAAGTTGATTTACTTGGGCTTGGTAAGCTTGATATTGAGTGATTTGAGTTGGGTAGGATTGAATGTGTGCGAGTCTTGGGCATGCATTGCGAAAATGGCTAGGGTATCCACAATTGTAACAAGCTCTAGTAGTTGAGGGTGCTTGAGTAAACGGTTGAGTATAAGATAAAGTTTGGGGTTGGGTAAGAGGTGAGGTAAATTGTTTCATCATGAGTTGGTTGCGTTCGCGGCATGTGGTAAAGAGGTGACCAAATCGATTGCAATGGGTGCATTGTCGACACTTGAGGTTAGGCGAATGGTGAAAGTTACACGTATCACATAATGGGTGGGGTCCTGTGTAGGGCTTCTTGGTGGGTTGGGCTTGCGATTGGGCCAATACATAGTTTTGAGAATTGGACTTTCTTATATTGTTACGGTAGTGGGGAGAGTTGTTGTTGTGTTTGAAGGATTCGGGCTTAGAAGACTCGAGTTTGGAAGATTCGGGCTTGGGTTCTTCGATGGGCTCGTATGTAGGCTTATCATTGGGCTTCTTTAAATTTTTCCGCGTCAAGGTCCCGACCTTAACGTGGTTTTCGGTGAGGGTACTGGCTAAGGTGATGGCATCATGGAGGGTTTGAGGGTCATGACTTAGGACGGAATCTTGGATTTGCATAGGCAAACCCGAGATGTACTTGTCAATTGAACGTTCAAGGGGGGTGACCATATGATGGATGAGAAGGCTCAGTTCATGGAAACAATCGTTGTAGATGGCGTCATTTCCACTTTCTTGTTTCAAATTCCTAAAATCCTCTTCCAACTTTTGAAGCTCATGTTTCGGGAAAAACTTCTTGAGCATGAGTTTCTTGAGGTCATCCCATGGCAAGGCCATGGCAACTTCAGCGCCAAGCGTGCGCTTCTTACCGTTCCACCAATTGAGGGCATTCTTCTTAATCATGCTCGAGACGTAATTGGTTTTCTTGTCCTCGGGGTATTCACATTGGAGGAATATGCTTTCCATTTCTTCTAACCATTGGAGGAGAACGGTAGCACCGTCGATACCGTGATATTCGGGCGGGTTGGCACTCTTGAATTGTTTGAGGGGGTAAGCAATTAGGTTCGGTGTTATGGATGATGTAGGGGTATTCACAGTTTGGAGTTGAGAGATGATTGTTGGGAGGGCTTCCACGATTCCCTTAGCGATGCGGGATGACATGCTACGGCTTGAGTTGCCGGTGCGACGGTTACGGTTGATAAGGCGGGAAGAAAATATGCTACAATGATAACACGTGAAAAAAATTTATTATGTTTTGAAAAAAAAAAGTTGTATAACTATGTGAATTTCGAGTTTTGTGAAAATTCATGAGAATACAAAATAAAATTTTAATAACCTTAACTTAGCGTAATGATGAAATTGATAATTTGAGAAAATATTCATTCTTAATAAGATAAATAAATAAAAAATTAGGGAAAAATATCATCATTTATTTAAGAGTGTGATCGTCACATGACCACGTTTGATACAATGAGGGTAGTAGATTCGGTTTCGTTTGGTGTGATATGCTTTGGCTTAATAAGTTCCACACCCTTACTAAATACTCCAGGAAGGCAACCGGGTCTCGCGGTTGATTGAGATTTATGCGCATTGCACTTCCTTAGGCTCGCAAGCCCTGGTGTCAAGTATTCGGTAAACAAGTGTGTCACTCTTACAGTTACTACATATCTGTCACACAAATCTTCCTCAAGGAGAGGGGAGTGAAAAGGCGGGATTTCTTAAGGAATTTCCCAATTTTTTTTAAAGAAAAAAAAATCTTCCTAAAGTTTTGAAAACAATTTTGAGAGTGAGGCATAGCCTCGAATTAAGTGTGTGATTTTGTGTACAAGAATAATATAAAATCATTAAATACTATTTAAGCTACTGCAATCAATAATATAATTCAGGGTGCAAATACGTAAAGGAAATTTTGAGAGTGAGACACGAATGTTGGTGAGAGTACATAAGTTTTAGTTGAAGTATATATAGATAAAAACCACAATTCATATGTAAATGATGAGTATTACAATTCTTATGAAAATGTAAACAACTAAATAGATGTGGACCCGTTCTTATTGATACGAAATCAAAGTACTTGGGTAAATGTATGATCATACTAGATGAGGATAGATGAGGAAGAGATACCAGCCACCAAACATAAAAATAAACAATTAAGCACATAAAGCATTATCATAGAGCATGCAATAATCACACATAAACATATATTGATTGTGTTTTTGAATAGATGTGGAAATAAAAATGAGTAATTTAAATAGGGTATACATGCCACCCCCAAAATATAAAAGATAGGAAAAAGGGGGTATGTAAACTCACCTTAGAGAATAAGCAACCGAATAATATACGTTAAGATTGGTAGGAGAATAGGCGTCGCGCTCAAGAGGTAGCAAAGTCAAATCCTAACAAGTGTAATAACGGAAATACTACAAATTAACAAAGGGACTAAGAGAGAAACGAGAGATGAACTGGTATCGAGAGTATATCATATTTTATTTAAAGTTTATAATTAATAAAGATTACTTATAAATTAATATTGCATAAAATATAATTGTTTATAAAATATTCGTACTTCTAGTATTACAGCGATAACAATATTTATAAAAATACCATTTGTTTATAAATTACTTAGCCAAAATATAAAATAATATTATACACCTTAATTTATGTATTCTAAATAAACAACATAATATATATTACAAAAACTCTTATTAACTTTTAATAACTAATTTACATAGATATATATATATATATCTTGTTTTAACCGAGATTTGGAAAACAACGAGTTAATAAGATGGTTTTAATAAAATATAAATTATTTATCAATTATTAAGGTTTTAAATCATTGTAATTTCTTATTTTAGCAAAATACCAAAAAAAAGAAGGCAAAACGGGGTGGCAGGGGGTCGAACCTGTGACCTCCACTCCGAGATTCAAGTGTCCTAACCAGTTGCCCTACAGCGACATGTGTTTAAGGAAACAGATTCTGTAAATAAAAGAACACAGACAGATCATACCAGGTTCATAATCGAACCCTAACAACATCAATCGGATTATGTTTTAATAGATGTTAGGGCTTCTGATAAGCATCAAATTGCGAACCTACACATGTGTTCAATTACCTCTAACGAAGTCTAGATGTGGGTGAACAGAAGCTGGACCCAGCCGGCCAGTTTGATGACGAACAGACAAGAAAACGGCGAGTTTAATTCAATTGATTAGAGGGGTTATGATGGCGATGGTAAATGGATGGTGTGTGTCAATTTAATTGTACTATGGACGAGTATTTATATGGTTTCGGGGTCAACTGGGCCGCGAGTTGATTAGGTTGTAATTAGCTGTCAAATACTTATGGTTTACTACAATTAGACTGTCGGTTAACGAGTTTATGGATCAAGGAATGATTTTGCATAATCAATTTCATGATCTAGGCCGTTAATTACGGATCAAGAAGAAGAGGAGGGATGTCTTGAACGCTGACGGGAAGAGAGGGAGAAAGGTTTTGGGCAATTTTGCAGTTTAGTCCCTGCACTATAAGTGTGGATTCGAAAGTGGTAATAAGTTAGTTAGGAGGGGGTATTATAGCATATTGTTCATAGTTATTATTAATAAATAATTAAACGAAATATATATATCCTTAAATGAGGGCGGGAATTTATTTAGTAATGGTCGCTCGAGTAATAAATGAGGCAAAAGAACATAAACGGGTCGGGTTTCGGATTTGAAAAGTAACGAATGTTACACATATTTCTTTACTAAATGACTAACTAGTCCCTCAACTTCCAAAATTGTCAAAACTGGTATGAAAATTTGTAGGGTGTTACAACTTGTCTTAATCCATATTGCCACCACCAGATTGCTTCAATTCAAAATGGTGAAATTCTATGAATTTGACCCATTTAAGTTAAAAAAAAATAATAACAAGCAAGTCACGGGTCTCACCAAACCCGAATAACCCTTATAAGGTTATAACATCTCATTTATTTGTGAAGCCCTCTCATCATCAACCATTTTTTGTGGGTCATGGTTCTCATTAAACCCAGATAGCCCTTAAACGGGTTATAACATCTCATTTATTTGTGAAACCTTGTCATCTCCGTTGTCTGTTTGTCATCTTCATCACCGGTTAACTTCCGATTACCAACCGCCATTGTGTATCCTCCCCTCTCATGCATAATCATTTACAATTGAATCACATTGTAAAGAGCGGAAGACATTATTATGCATAATCAAACATTAATATAAAAAGGTCTCTCTAATTGTAAAAGCTATTGAGCCAACAAAGCAAGGTACGATTTGACAAATTCGTACATTTTTAAAATGACCTGTTTTAACCCAGACGAATTTTGTTGAAAATATGTTTTTGGCTCGCATTTGTAATGACACGCAACTAAATTGGACTAATCAATAATATGGATCGAAAACGAGATCTAGGTCGCGAAACATCGATCCATGGTGTAATCGCAAGAAAAAGTAAAAAATATGATCGAGAAATGATTTAAGGTTAAGGATTATGAAATCCGTGGTTTGGATGAAAGAATACCTTTAAGTGTGTGAAATGTGATCTTGCATTAACAAACTCACACCTTGAAACCCTAATTACAAGGTGTATACACTCATAAGCTCATGCACAAATCCATATGCCTTTGTGCAAGGCCACCCTAAGCCTAAACATAAACTAACTGATTAATAACTGCACTAATGGTATTTGTTACGATAGCCTGATAGTTTTGGGCTCTGGCCTTACATTCGATATTCAAGTTCGAATTACATAATATTTTAAAAGAATATACTACTTTTTTTAAATAATAAAATATGATTGAGAAATGAGACTGAAATTAATCGATCCATGGTGTTATGACCCACAACTTTCTTTTCTTTTCTTTGATATTTTTTTTTTGGATTATTTGGTTTGGTTTATACTCATTTTAGCAAATGATTTACCGTTCTTTGATGTTAAATTACATAATGTATTACAAAATTTGCAAATTTACTTTGGACTTGCACAAATAAGTTTTTGCTTAACTTAAACGTGTTTACGTTCTTTTTGGTCTATGGCTATTTTTTTACATTATATTTTTGTTATATCTATATCTATACTATATACTCCCTCCGTCTCATTTTAAATGTCATGGGACCCAAAACACACAAATTAAGAAATGTTTGATCATTTTACTTTTAGTTCATGTCGGGATGAGTTTAGATCGAAAGGGTTCATGTCAAAACGGGCTTCGGGTTAAAACGTTTTCCGGTTGGAATAGGTTCGTCAAAACGGATTGAGTTAAAAAGTAGTTTATTTGAAATTATTTTATATGTCATCTTTGCTTCTTGTTTGTCGCCACCAGTTATGCGTGTTCAAGCATTAGTTACGTGGATAACATTGTTTATACATACCAGGTTGCTCACGTATAGGCATTGTGTGGCGTGTTTACTAGCACCAATTACACGTCCGATGTCACGTTAATGCATACCACCTTCGGGTTACACATATACCGTTGCGAGGTTACAAACGTACTAACATCGGTAGCGTTTGCCAGGGGCGGATTTAGTACGGGTTCCCCGGGTTCACAGGAACCCACTGAGTTTCAAATTTTGCGTTAAACGATATATAAAAAGTATTAGTGAACCCATAAGATTTTTAGAAGTTAACCAATATCAAAAAGTTTAAGATGGTCTAGTGGTAAATTCCATCTTTAAATCCTTCCAAATCTCTTGAAAGGTCCCAAATTCAAGTCTTTCTTTCAAAGATCCATTTTGATTATATTTTTTTAATAAACCATCATTATGTTATTAGTTTGGGTTTTACTTGAAAGGTTTAAACTAAGTATTTTTAAGACCCATTTTAGTTTTTTTTTTTTTCGTTTTTGGTAAACCATCACTGCCTATATAGTTGTGGTTTTTAATAGCTAAAAAGAGAAAGTCGCTTCCGATTATTTCCAAAGTACCTATTTACACATCATGCATCCACAACTCATTTATTGTAATTTCTTTTTCATTTTTAATGACCTTACATGTTTTTTAAATTAACATATTGTTTTATTATGGTATCGTATTATATCATATTCTTTATTAAGGTCTGGCCGGCCCGAAAAATTTAACGTTTGGTTGTGTAAAATTTGAACACCCAAAAAAGGTGAACCCATAGGAAAAAAATCCAGGATCCGTCACTGGCGTTTGCTCGTACACCGCTGCATCACGCGGGAAACTGACTAGTATTAAAAGTAAATGTGAGATTTTGTTTCCCCATGTGTTTAGGTGATTTGTTTAGATAGAAAAGGGAAAAATAAACTACCACATTAAGATCACTACTTCAACTTTGCAGTCTTCAACGACTAGAAACGACAAATGGAAGACACAAAAATGCTAACATGTAATACAACGAAAGCCCATACAATAAGACTACTAAAAATGCTAACTATTATCTATTTTGTAAAACATGTAGACTACATTGGACGCATCGAAAAACCCGGAAAAAATCTGAGAAAGATTACCTTCTGGTCGGAGCAGTCAACGCTAATAGTACTCGACAAAGTTGGCAGCATTCTTGCAATCGCATCAGCAATGGCTACTGAGTACAAAAGTAATATCCCTAAATGACCAAAAAAGCTACAATATTTTGATATTACTTAAAATAGGTGACTTACTTTTAATCATTTGATATGTGTTAATCATTTGATTCATATTTTCCCTCCAGACGAATCATGCCCAATTTGTAAAAAAGCCTGTTTGGATAAATTTGGTGAGCATGCCCTCCACTGTAAGGAATTGTAGGGGTTCAAGTATCGTCACGATTGGGTTAGAGATGTCCTATGGGACGTGCTTAGGCGTGCCGGGATCTCAGCCAAAAAAGAGGTATCTATTAACTTTCTGACTGATTCGAGAGAGGGAAGATCTACACTGCGTCCTGCGGACGTTCTTGTGTTTGGATGGGCAGGGGGTAACATGCATGTGTCGACCTCACTGGGGTGTCACCATTGGTGGGGCTGAGAGACAGTGGTTTCGTTCCGAGACAGGCGGTTTTGAGGGCGGAATCTAGGAAGGTTGCTAAGCATGAGGCAGCGTGTTTGGAGAATCAGCACGTGTTCATTCCATTTGCCTTCGACACATTTGTATCTCTAGCTCCCGAGGCGGTTCTCTTCTTAGAACGAGTGCAGAAGGTGGTCCACAGTGACTCGCAGAGCCCGAAGAACCAAGGATTTATATTTAGTAGAATAGGCTTTGCGATCCAAAAGAGGATGGCGGCGCAGCTTGTTGCTCGCTTACTCATTATCCAGATGTAGTTTGGTTTGTGTTAAATGTTAACAAAAAAGGACATTCATGCTAAAAACTCTTATAAACTTTTAATACTAAAAAGGACATTCATACCATTATCCAGAGGCTTGCACCTTTTTATAGTGCAAGCTCCGTGCAACATTCTAACATTATTCCCGGTCCAATGGGCTTTTTTTTACACGGCCTCGGGCCCAAACATACAAGGAATAAACCGACAAACTAACTAATGTAGAACATCAATAGAACGAGTAAATACAAAAAACTGATATACAAAACAGGGCCCCACAATCTCCCTCTAGTCTTTAATCTTTAATCTGTTAGCTCTTGTCTTCAGGCGGTTTCATAATCGAAGTTGTCTTCGCAATAGTATCGTTGATTTTCAACAAGATAGCGTACGAACTTGTTGAACTTCTCAACTATTACCTCAGTTTTTTCACGTCTGACGTCTTCAATGGTTCCTAGTGGCAAGTTGTACAACTTCAGGTGGTCTTCTTTGCTGAGCGTTGCGAGCTCATGTTCGTTAAAGAAGCGAAGATGGTGCATATCTTTGCAATGAATTACCTCCCTTCCTGTGGTGCTATCAAATTCCCAGCAGATGAAATGCTCGAACAAGTTGGGCAAGAACGGTTCGCCATGATAAATTGATCTCCCCTCCTTGTGAGTCTTGTATCGCAACATCCTCTTTTTCTTTCGAGTGGCGGGCTCAATCTATGTCGGATGACGGGAGGCCTTACCCTTGTTGAGCTTGAAATAAGGGTAATCATTATTCCACTGCTTGCTCAAGAACCTGTTGAACCAACCCTCGAGCCCCTTCTACGTTCATAGTGGCCCATTATTCTTCAAAAATAATTAATGTCGAGCTCAGGTAGAGTATGCATGTTAGTGATATGCATGTAAGTAAAATCTCTGTTGGCTCGATGAATTGCTCATGTTTCGCTGCTCGGGTAACACTTGCAGTAGACAATTAGAGAGTCGTCAAGTGATGTGCGAAAATATATATATATAAATAAAACACAAGTCGCAACTAAGCTTTAAAAACCAAACAATCTATCCTAGTTCACACAAACGGCAAGTGTACCGATCGCGTATAGCATAGATGAGGAAAGTCCGGAAATCGAACTCGAAGACACGTGAAAACGTTTATAATTACGAAACTCTAACCAAGACTCACCAAAATATTTAATTAATTTATTTTAGACTTTAATTTAACTACTTAACTTAACTGAATGAAAACTTTCGACAAAACTTTGAAAACTTTGGTTTAAATTCAATGAATAAAGACGTCTACCTAGGAATGAATCATGTTGATAGAAATAACAAGACAATGGATTGAAAATATTCACGACACCGGTTATAAAAGATGACACAACTAAAACTTGTTTAAGAAAGTCAAATTACCTCTCAGTCTCTCTAACAAACTCTAATTTATTTTAGTTGATTTTAAAGAATAAACCGGAAAAACAATTATTAACGTGTTCAGATGACGACTCTCCTCTCGGTCTCATCGACACACTATCCTAATGGAGACAAATACTATGTCACCAAGGATAGAGGAACAATTTAACTTAACCCAAATTAAACCAACTAATTGCACATAAACACTCAAACTTGACAAGACAAAAACCCGCTCTCGCGCGGTCTTAATTCTAACAACTAAAAGCAATGAGACAATATTACTTCTTATCACCTCTCGGTCTCAAATAAGGTGTATTTTAACTGATTTTAGATGATTTATATTACCCACTTATCCCTACGGTTGTACACCCCGCAAATAAACCCTAAACACCAAGTCAAGAGTCTAACAAGCAATCAATTAATCAAAACCAATCCAATTAACTAATGCTAGAGGATTATAAGTAATAAAACATAAAACACAGCCATCACACACAATCTAATTTATGGTTTAGTTAAACTTTACATCAATAATTTAAGTCTTGAACATTAAAAATCCATTAAACAAGTCTAAACTACTCAACAATCATCTATCCTAGGTAGAACAAGCAAGTTTAGCCTAACATTGATTTTGGACAGCCATGTATACTTAAGAAAAACATCACAAACATCAACTTAAACATGATTAAATTCATTCAGGATCCAAACAATATCAATCACAAGACAAACTATCAATCAATTGCAAAACAATTCAAAGCAAAAGACTAAACCAACAAAGTTAGGGTTCTTGAACAATAAGTAAAGTTTACGGATGAATTACTATCAAGTATGGCTGAGATTTATGATGTATAAGGTCCCTAGTAGTTGCACAAGATCACCCCGAGCCTCCTTCCTTTTCTCCAGCCATCACAGCCTCCTCAGCCTCCGTCTTTTGCTTTTCTTTTTCTTCCCTGCTACAGTTGCTGCGATCGGAAGTTTAGGGTTTTAGGGTTTTTTTTTCTTGATTTCGGGATTATGGCTTGAATAATGGCTGATTTCTCTTGTTATTAACTTAATATAATATTATAAAAGGCTTTTAAGATGTGGGCTTGGGTCGGGCCTTGACTTATAAATTTGAAAGTTGAACAATTAAGCCCCTAAACTCTTCAAATTTAACCCTTTTTTCCACCAAACTTCATAACCTACAAGTAAACAATTATCTTTGTAACATTAAGCATAAACAAACCATAAAACTTAATAATTATACTAAAAAGGAATTAAAACATGATAAAAATGATACGGAAATTAATGTGTTTTACAACACATCAAACATCCCCACACTTATAGGTTATATTTTAAAGCTCAGAAACACGCAAAAACCGCGATCATCGATATTGTTGTCCACCTAAACCCATGCCTTAATCTTTACCGAGACAAATAAGATCCGACAATAATATTACTTAGTGGTTTACACAATTAAGACCCGCTTATTTTCTGCTTTTACCGGACCAGACCACCCCAACTTGACTTAAACCTCAAAGTTAGCAGATTTAAAACTTTGTTGCTCAATATTTATGAATAGTTAAGACGATCAAGGGTATTGTTTATCCACCTAAGCTTAAGCATCAAAGTCTACCAAGCAGCCATTAGATATGATTAAGGTTCAATTATTTATAGCTAGTGCTCCCCACAACATGACATACCCCCGTTATCAAGCAATACCCCAAATCCATCACCATAGGTGAGTATGCAAAATTTTATCTGTAGGGCTTACATGTAGCGTGTCCCTTGTGGTCCGTTTCTTAATGGTAATGAGACGCGAGCAAGGGGACCCCACATGACTAACAGCGTGGATGATCAAGTCTGTAGTGTATTTGTAGTTTCGTACTTTTTGTGATCATGTTTATAGACTTATAAGGGTTTGCTCTTTGGCTTTATTTCAAATATACACAACCCCACTTAGGAATTGTGAATACCCAGCTAAATAGATTGCATACAGACCCATGGTCTCCGGACCCGAAGCATCCCATCAATACAGGATTTAAGTTTATAAAACCATACGCCGATGAGGTGTAAAACACTAAACTAGCATTTTAAGATTTATATCACAGGCTACACGGCATACTCTAACGTTAAACCTACCCAAGCATCATATGATAACGTATTCAGATTTTTAAAAACTCATGATATTTCCACTTCTTCATACCAAAATTTGAGGCTTGAGTATGGCCTGACCTTTCATTGCTTATTTTCCACGGACAAAACGCTTTACCCACAAAAGATTTCCGTTTAACCGTTTTATCAAATTTGCCCTTTCATTTTCAAGGCTGAGCCTACCGACACATCCCAAATTAAGTGCGTTTTCTTTAATTTATCTCATATTATTAGTAGTTTGAAAAACCGATTTCCGAATAAAATCATCATCTCCACTTTAATGCAAAAGAAACTAAAAACAAGGGACATTTTTTTTTCAATCAACGTACGAAAACGAAAAACAAGTGAAAACTTTTTATTTTTTTTTTAATTTTTTTTTTAAATTTTTTTCTACAACTAAGTAAAATAAATTCTCATCCCCACACTTAGAACGAAATCGTCCTCGATGAGAACAAGGAAAAGAAATAAAATAAAAATAAAAATAAAACGTAAAGCATAAAATTAAAACTTGAAAGAACAGAAATTAAAATAGAGAACGGGTTACTCCCCTGGTTTAGATGCAGATTCTTCATCATATGTGTATGACTCAAACAAACGACCGTATAGCATTTCATTCGCGGCCGCAACCTCGGGTGAACCAGTTCCAAAACTCAAACTCGCGCATAATAATACCTGTAACAACTCAAACTCGCTCGCATGTAGCGGCGTACGAAACAGAAAACAAAAACATAAGAAATAAACATATTTTTGTGTTTTTGAATTTTTTTTATTTTTTTGATTTTTATTAAATATTTATTTTTTTGTATTTTAATGTTTTTATAAATATAAATAAAAATAAAACAAATAAAAACAGATAATAAAGAGAATCAAAATACAAACTCTACAGCTCGGGCTGTCTCCCGAGTGATGCATCCATCACGACTATTCCTCGGTGAATGAGTCAAGGTAGAACACCTCGACTGTCTGATCAGTTATCGGCTCTCCTGTGTAGTGCTTCAATCTATGGTCATTCACCTTAAACTTCCCGCTTCGATCTTGTATCTCAATCGTGCCATACGGGAAAACCTCAGTGACTGTGAACGGTCCTTACCATCAGGATTTCAACTTTCCCGGGAATAACCTCAATCATGAGTTATACAGTAAAACCTTATCCCCACACTTAAACTGCTTATTACCCTTCAATTTCCTGTCATGCAGTTCCTTCGTATGCTCCTTATATCGAAATGATTGTGCATATGCGTGATCCCGGAGCTCCTCTAATTCATGTAATTGATGGAAACGATTACCCTCTGCGGCGGGTAAATCAAGATTAAAACTTTGAAGGGCCCATGAAGCGCGGTGTTCCAATTCAACAGGAAGATGATAGGCCTTCCCATAAATCATCCGAAATGGTGTGGAACCAGTCGGAGTCTTATAGGCTGTACGGAAGGCCCACAGAGCGTCATCTAATTTGTCGGACCAATCCCGACGATTTGAACCAACAGTTTTCTCGAGAATACGTTTGATTCCCCGATTACTCACTTCTACTTGCCCACTAGTCTGTGGGTGGTAGGCGGTCGCAAGCCGATGGGTGACCCCATAATGCTTCAACGCCTTATCCATCTGCGAGTTGCAAAAGTGAGTACCTCGATCACTGATCAAGGCTTTCGGGACTCCAAAACGAGCAAATAGACTTTTCAGAAAATGGACTACCACTCGGGCATCATTGGTGGGTAGAGCTTTGGCCTCAACCCACTTAGACACGTAATCGACAGCCACGAGTATGTATTTGTTTCCACGCGAAGATGGAAACGGTCCCACGAAATCAATACCCCATATATCAAAAGCCTCACAAACTTGAATGGCATTCTGGGGCATTTCGTTTCGCGAAGAAATGTTGCCGACACGTTGGCAACGATCGCAAATCTCAACGAACAGATGAGCATCCTTAAAGATAGACGGCTAGTAAAAACCAGAATCAAAGACTTTCTTTGCCGTAGAATTCACACCGTGGTGACTTCCAGTCGGTCCCACATGACAATGGCTCAAAATTTGCCATCCTTCCTTAACATCCACACACCTTCTAATAAGCTGATCAGCACCAATGCGGAAAAGATATGGATCGTCCCAAAGGTAAAATTTGATGTTAGCAAAGAATTTCTTCTTTTGCTGGTAAGGCATCTTTGGGAGGTAGCCGTCAGCGAGATGGTTCGCGAAATCAGCAAACCATGGAAAACCTTCCTCTTGTGCAGTAACAAACATCAGACTCTCCGTCGGAAAACGATCGTCGATCCTAACTCCCGAATCTCCTGAATCAACTCCCTCTAGTCGTGAAAGATGATCAGCCGCCACATTCTCGGCCCCCTTTTATCACGGATCTCTATATCGAACTCTTGAAGCAACAGGATCCATCGGATAAGACGAGGCTTAGCATCCTGCTTGCTGAAAAGATATCTAATAGCGGCATGATCCATATAAACAATCGTTTTGGACAAAACCAGATAGGACCTAAATTTGTCGAAAGCGAACACCACAGCTAAAAGTTCTTTTTCGGTGGTGGTGTAGCTTTCTTGTGCGCCATTTAAGGTTCGGCTCGCATAATAGATCGGATGGAAATTTTTATCCTTCCGTTGTCCAAGAACCGCTCCGACTGCGAAGTCGCTTGTGTCACACATCAACTCGAATGGTAACGACCAGTCGGGAGCAACCATGATTGGGGCGTTAACTAAATTGTCTTTTAGAAGATCAAACGCCTCGATACACTGCTCAGAAAAAATAAATGGAGCGTCCTTCTCCAAAAGTTTGGTCATGGGTCTCGCGATTTTAGAAAAATCTTTGATGAACCGGCGGTAGAACCCGGCATGACCTAGAAAGCTATGAATTGATCTCACAGAAGTAGGTGGGGGAAGATTAGAAATGGTCTCGACCTTTGCCCGGTCAACCTCTATCCCCGCACTTGAGATTCGATGACCTAGAACAATGCCCTCACGAACCATGAAATGACATTTTTCCCAGTTAAGGACTAGGTTGGTGTCAACGCAGCAGGACATCATCCTCTCGAGATTTGATAAACAATGATCGAAGGAACTCCCAAATACGAAAAAATCGTCCATGAACACCTCCATGGAGTCCTCGATCATATCATGGAAAATGTCCACCATACACCTCTGGAATGTGGCCGGAGCGTTACAAAGTCCGAACGGCATACGTTTGTAAGCAAACGTTCCGTAAGGGCAGGTGAAAGTGGTTTTCTCCTGGTCGTCGGGAGCTATCGGAACCTGGAAGTACCCGGAGAAACCATCTAGGAAGCAGTAGTACTGCTGACCTGCTAAATGCTCTAACATCTGATCAATGAATGGGATAGGAAAGTGGTCTTTCCTGATGGCATCATTCAGTCGGCGATAGTCGATGCAGACTCGCCATCCTGTCACAGTCCTCGTGGGAATAAGCTCGTTCCTTTCGTTGGTGACGACAGTCATGCCACCCTTTTTAGGAACCACTTGGACTGGACTCACCCAAGCACTATCAGAAATGGGGAAAATGATCCCCGCATCAAGGAGTTTAATGATCTCCTTCTTTACGACCTCTTGCATTTTCGGATTAGGCCACCATTGCGGCTGGACGACAGTTTGAAATTTTCCTCCATGTGGATTTTATGAGTGCAGAACGAAGGGTTGATACCCTTGATGTCGATAATCTTCCAAGCAATAGCCTCCTTGTGCTCTCGTAGCACCCTCAACAACTTCTTCTTCTCGACCTCGGTCAACGCAGATGCAATGATAACCGGAAGCTTCATCTCTTCATCTAAAAAAGCATACTCAAGGTGGGAAGGTAAATCCTTAAGCTCTAAGGAAAGAGGAGGACTCTCGACTGAAGGTCGGTCCATCGGATCGTCTCGTACGATCTCAGCAAACACGCCAGATTCAGGGGTATGCGACTCGGTGTCGTCATTTAAGGACTGATTGGTTAAGGCAACCATTTCAATCTCCGGAATCTCCCTATCGAGAATCTGGGTGTCGGAGGTAGATCCTCCACAAATTTCGCTGAGAAACTCCCCGACATGCTCCATGATGGTATCAATGAAGTATAAGGAGTCATCAGCATACTTGGGGTGTTTCAGTGACTGTCGAACGTCAAAGGTGACGTTCTCATCCCCAACTCTTAAGATTAATTTACCCTCGCAGACATCGATCAATGCCTGTGCAG
Source organism: Bidens hawaiensis (assembly GCF_021521415.1). Lineage (NCBI taxonomy): Eukaryota > Viridiplantae > Streptophyta > Magnoliopsida > Asterales > Asteraceae > Bidens > Bidens hawaiensis. The sequence goes on along the minus strand of NW_027498212.1, from coordinate 68,414 downwards.
TGGCAAGGAATGGTCGGCCCAAGATGAGTGGGACACTATCGTCATCGTTCATGTCCAGGATGACAAAGTCCACCGGGAAGATGAACTTGTCGACACGAACAAGCATGTTCTCGACCACCCCTCGGGGGTATTTCACAGAACGATCAGCAAGCCGGATACTCATACGGGTAGGCCTCGGTTCGCCTAGTCCCAACTTGCGATACACGGAGTACGGCATTAGATTAATACTGGCACCAAGATCTGCCAGCGCATGGACGACCGTATTATCACTCAAGATGCAGGAAATTGTGAAACTCCCAGGGTCGGACATCTTTTCTGGTAACTTTCTCTGCAAGACTGCAGAGCAACCAGCACTCAGAGGAATGGAAGAGACTTCGGCAAACTTCTCTTTGTTTGAAAGTATATCCTTAAGAAATTTTGCGTATTTGGGCATTTGCGTAAGTGCCTCAAGGAAAGGAATATTAAGATGAAGTTGCTTCAGAAGATCAAGAAATTTGGAGTTCTGCTCCTCGTCTCTATCCCTACGGACTCTCCCGGGAAATGGGAGTCTAGGTTTGTAGACTCTCGGTGGTGTGCTGGGTAATGGTTGGTTCTTGGCCTGTGCTGAACTTCCGGGAATATGCCTCTGATGCACCCTGGCCGATGGAGACTCCAGCTGAATCTCCTCGTCTACCTGCTCCTCTACATCTATCGCAGGCCCGTTAACGACTCCTCTCGTCGCCTCTAGAATCACGGGCTCGCTACGTGCCCCCGCACCGCTCCTTGTCGTCACAACCTTCGCGAACGCCTTCGGATTTTGTTCAGTGTTACTTGGAAGTGTACCTGGCGACCTCTCATTTAGACGACTTGCTATCTCTCCCATCTGATGCTCAAGATTTTGAATTGAAGCTCCTTGATTTCTCATGAATGACTCGTGCTCCCGGAATTTCTCTTGAGTTTCTTTGTGACGGGAGTCCTCTCGAGTCATGAGTTGCGACAGCATCTGTGTCTGCTGTGCCATCATCTCCTCTAACGTGGGGTTCTTCTCCCCACTACTCGGTCCCTCACCGGAATCCTGGAATAGGCTCTGACGTTGCTGGAAGCCGGACTGATTTCCGTTCCTCCAGTTGGAACTTTGGTTACCTCTCCACCCCGAATTATAAGAATTGAAAGAATGTTGATTTCGGTTTGGATTATTAACGAAGTCGACTGCCTCCTCCTGGAAACCTACGGGGCACTGAACAGTATCATGTCCCCCTCTGCAGATCTCGCATAACTTACTTTTCACCTGCAAGTCCTTCACGATCTTTGCTAACGCTTCAACTTGTGCCGCAAGTGCGGTGCTCGTGTCGACCGAATGCATGCCGCGTGATAGGGAATCGACGGTTTTGGTACTCTTAACTGGTGGGCGCTGGTATCCACTCATGGCTAAACCGTTAAACAAGGCAATGCACTCATCCGTATCCTTCGTTGTCAGTAGGTTACCTCCTGCAGCTGTGTCGAGCATACTCTGAGTTGCGTACGTCACTCCGTTGTAGAACTTCTCAACAACCGCCCAGTCTTGTAGGCCGTGGTTTGGACATAACGCAAGTAGATTTTTGAATCTTTCCCACGCCTCGTAGAAGCTCTCGGTGTCCTCCATCTGGAAAGAATGAATTTGGTTACGCAAGAGAGCGGCCTTAGCCGGAGGATCGTATTTTCAAGAAATTGGGCCTGCATGGCAGCCCAAGTAGCTATGGATCCCTGTGGGAGGGACTCAAGCTACAGACTCGCATGATCAACGAGTGAGAATGGAAAGATTCGGAGTTTGATGGTGTCTTCGGATACGCCGGCAAGATGAAACGTGTCGCAGATACGTGTAATACGAGTGAGATGAGAATGCGGGTTCTCATGGAGCAACCCGTGAAACTGAGCGGAATGAGCTATCGTGTTCAGAACATTAGATGGAACCTGCCAAGTCGTTTGAACTCCAATAGCTGGTGGAGCAATGTTGGATCTCGCGCCAGCATCGACCGGACGGGCCCGGTCTGCAACTGTCCTCCTCGGTAGTGGATTCGCGTCGCCCATAATCCTATCCCTAATGACGGGTTCAGAAAAAGTAGGAGAAGAAAACGTATTACCGACGGATGTAGATGAACTGGAAGACGGTTTTGTACGATGTCTCTCAAGAAGCTGTCTCTCTGGTTCGGGAAATCCTTAAACTTCTGGTGGTCCTAGAGATCGAGTACGTCACATACAACTATTAAAATAAATAAAAGAAAGTATAATTAGCTAAACTATTTTAAACTAACAAACAAAACAAATAGGAAAGGCAAGTAGTAAACAAGGCAAGTCCTAACTCGAGCCGTTCTTAATTAATTTATAAACAAATAGGAAAGGCAAATACGCCTCAAACCGTGTCCCCGGCAACGGCGCCAAAAACTTGATGTGCGAAAATATATATATATATAAATAAAACACAAGTCGCAACTAAGCTTTAAAAACCAAACAATCTATCCTAGTTCACACAAACGGCAAGTGTACCGATCGCGTATAGCACAGATTAGGAAAGTCCGGATATCGAACTCGAAGACACGTGAAAACCTTTATAATTACGAAACTCTAACCAAGACTCACCAAAATATTTAATTAATTTATTTTAGACTTTAATTTAACTACTTAACTTAACTGAATGAAAACTTTTGACAAAACTTTGAAAACTTTGGTTTAAATTCAGTGAATAAAGACGTCTACCTAGGAATGAATCATGTTGATAGAAATAACAAGACAATGGATTGAAAATATTCACGACACCCCGGTTATAAAAGATAACACAACTAAAACTTGTTTAAGAAAGTCAAATTACCTCTCAGTCTCTCTAACAAACTCTAACTTATTTTAGTTGATTTTAAAGAATAAACCGGAAAAACAATTATTAACGTGTTCAGATGACGACTCTCCTCTCGGTCTCATCGACACACTATCCTAATGGAGACAAATACTATGTCACCAAGGATAGAGGAACAATTTAACTTAACCCAAATTAAACCAACTAATTGCACATAAACACTCAAACTTGACAAGACAAAAACCCGCTCTCGCGCGGTCTTAATTCTAACAAGTAAAAGCAATGAGACAATATTACTTCTTATCACCTCTCGGTCTCAAATAAGGTGTATTTTAACTGATTTTAGATGATTTATATTACCCACTTATCCCTACGGTTGTACACCCTGCAAATAAACCCTAAACACCAAGTCAAGAGTCTAACAAGCAATCAATTAATCAAAACCAATTCAATTAACTAATGCTAGAGGATTATAAGTAATAAAACATAAAACACAGCCATCACACACAATCTAATTTATGGTTTAGTTAAACTTTACATCAATAATTTAAGTCTTGAACATTAACAATCCATTAAACAAGTCTAAACTACTCAACAATCATCTATCCTAGGTAGAACAAGCAAGTTTAGCCTAACATTGATTTTGGACAGCCATGTATACTTAAGAAAAACATCACAAACATCAACTTAAACATGATTAAATTCATTCAGGATCCAAACAATATCAATCACAAGACAAACTATCAATCAATTGCAAAACAATTCAAAGCAAAAGACTAAACCAACAAAGTTAGGGTTCTTGAACAATAAGTAAAGTTTACGGATGAATTACTATCAAGTATGGCTGAGATTTATGATGTATAAGGTCCCTAGTAGTTGCACAAGATCACCCCGAGCCTCCTTCCTCTTCTCCAGCCATCACAGCCTCCTCAGCCGCCGTCTTTTTCTTCTTTTTTTCTTCCCTGCTACAGTTGCTGCGATCGGCAGTTTAGGGTTTTAGGGTTTTTTTCTTGATTTCGGGATTATGGCTTGAATAATGGCTGATTTCTCTTGTTATTAACTTAATATAATATTATAAAAGGCTTTTAAGATGTGGGCTTGGGTCTGGCCTTGACTTATAAGTTTGAAAGTTGAACAATTAAGCCCCTAAACTCTTCAAATTTAACTCTTTTTTCCACCAAACTTCATAACCTACAAGTAAACAATTATCTTTGTAACATTAAGCATAAACAAACCATAAAACTTAATAATTATACTAAAAAGCAATTAAAACATGATAAAAATGATACGGAAAGTAAATGTTTTTTACAACACATCATCAAGATATGGATGGAGTCGGTCTCACGCTTGCCCGATTGATGACTGTATAAGATTTCTTCTGTCGACGCTTTGGGGCTTGTGATGATTCAGCAGCATCAACAGCGGCAATAGTGGTCTGAGTGTGAGCAGGGAGAGCCGCCATAGTCTGATGACAAACCGGAGTGTCCGGGTTTGGAGAGTAATAATCCCGTCATCATCATCATCATCATCATTATTTCCTTGTTGTTGTTCCACGGCTTTTTGAACAGTAGAGACGGTACCAACAAAAGAATAAACCTTAAAGACTGAGGTGATCTCAGCCTCCAGCACAACATCCGCTTCTCTAACTTTCCCTGCTTCACTTGGCGAGTCTTGTGGTTCACTTGCCTTATTTCCACCAGTGGCACCATCACCGCCACTTTTATCATCACCATGACCGATTTCATTTTGCGGTTCATCGAAGCTATCATGAGGATCATCATCCTCATCATAACCTTCATCATCATCACCATCAGAGTCATTATCATCAGACTCGTCGTCACTATCATCATCATCGTCATCATCATCACCATCATCACTATTATCGCTTTGAGCTGCGTGCCTATGAGCAGCTGGAGAAATCACTTGTGCAACCATAGTAGGTACAACATGTGCATAAGTCATGGCACTGACCTGACCGGTGCTAGCAGCAGTAGTAGCTACGACTTTCGTGCTCACTATGGTTCCAACAACCGTGATTGGCTCATCACCAATTCGGCTACCGCTCGCACCCTTCTTTGATGATCCAATGAGTGTCCCATCCATATTGTTCTGAGCTCCAACCATTCTGGCGTCAGCAACAAGGTCAACAAGAGCATATTGTTTCTTGTTGCTTTTCCCTGTGCCTTTTTCTTCACTTGTACCAATCCTCTAAAAGTTTCCATTCCTCAAGTTCTCAACGTTTTCATCGGCCACCCTCATAACCTTAGTAGGAACGAAATAGCGGTTTACAAGTCCCTCGTTAATACGGTCTTGATCGTTGCTGATACTTCTTTGTTCTTCTATCTCTTTCTCTAATAAATTAATCATAGACCTGAGCTCCGCATTCTCACCAATCAGAATACCCACGTTCCTTGAAGAACTGGACTCACCTTCCAACAAGCTAACTCGTGATCCAAGATTCTCAAACTCAATGATCGCTTTGTCAACAGTTGATCCTAGCTCCCTCCTAAGATCCTGAGCAAATTTGGAGGAGGAAGGAATATCAATTTCAAGGTGAGATACCCTTGATTTAATCCAGATCCTTTGACTCTCGATCAAGGCTCTATCAACCTCTCTATCTTTCTCCAACTGAGCAACCCATGAAGCAAGTGCATCTCTTTCTTTTACAACTCTCTCATTGAAAACCAGTGTCTCCTTCAAAAACTTGATAAATAAGTGTTCACGCTTCACCTTATATTCGTTTGATTCTTCTAGTGCTCTAATCCTATCGAGGACATAATCACGAAACATTGGAGATTTCCTTGATTTACCACTTGATAAGGGAATAGCGGATATGATTGGGCTTTTGGTGGTGGAGGGAGGTGTGATTGAAAAGGTTGGATATGTGGTGGTTTGAATTGGCATGGTTATGTTTGGGTAGGTAAGGATGTGGTTATGGTTAAGGGTAGGCTAATAGGTTGGGTTGAGGTTGGTATGGCTCGTGAGGTGGTTTGGGTGTGGGCTGATGACGTAAAGCTAGAGGTCCAGAAGGATGTGTCTTTAATCGGGGAGGTGAATTGATATGTAGGTGAGCTAAAGGGTGAAGTGGTCCTATGGGGTGAAAAGGTTTGTTGTATGGGTTCATTCTCGGCTTGGGTGGTGGATATGGGAAGGCTATCTAAGATGTATGGCATGGGTTCATCCAGATTGGATAGTGAGGTTTTGGGAGGTGTGATTGGTTCATCTACAAGTGTCCTAAATGAGGTGAATTTTGTTTGGATTTTGATTTGGATTTGGTTTTGGTTTTGGTTTTGGGTTTGGTTTTGGTTTTGGTTTTAGGCACATGTATTTGTTTGGCCTTAAGTTTTTCTATTGTGCGGGCTAGTGTGGTGGGTGAGGCTTGGTGTGGATCAGCTTGTGTGGTTGGTGGTGGTGTGGTTGGTGGTGGTAGTGTCAATAATGTGGAAACCTAAGGAAAGATTATCTTCACCTAAGTTGGAATCTTTGAAGGTTTGGACTTCTTGGAGTCACTAATCTTCTTCAAACGCTTTAGAGGGCATTCGGGTTCCTCTTCTTCCTCAACAGTCTCCTTAGACGACTCACCAGCAGAAGGCTTGCTGACAGCCTTTCTCTTTTCTTTATCATGATGCTTTTTTGTCCTATGTTCACCCTCAACATCAGTATGAGGGTCACTGTCTTCAATCTTTGCATCATTGTCACCACTTCGACCGTCGTCATCGTTACCATCATCTCCATTATGCCCTTCTTCCTCTTCCGTCTCCTCATTATTAGGTTCGGTCTCAGTAAACTGACCGAACTTGGCACAAGGCTCCTGACCTTGATATTTATACCCATTTCTCCCCACTGGCTCCTACATCGCCTTGAAGACAGTTTATCTCACCATCTTCACATGATGAGGGTCAGATGGCTCGAAAACGTTTCCTTCGGCATCAACCTCTTCTGGATATATTGGTCTTGGAACATTCTTTAGTAGATAATCAAGAATCAGTTGGACGAAACGAGGATACATTCCCCAGGTTTTCTTGGCGAGCACATTTGATTGCAAGCACTTGAAGAAAATCCATGAGAAGTTGTATCTCGTTTGGTTTGTAAGACAAGCCATCACACCAACCCACTCAAACTTCAGTTTATCGAAACTGCCCTTTTGTTCAGATAAACAATGAGCAATGATATGAAAAAGGAACTTCCAATAGGCAGGTAAATGTCTATTCTCATAGGTTCCCTAATTGACGTCATACCCAATGTCCCCAACGAACTGCTCGAGATCTTTCTTTTCAAGATTCTCAGATGAATGATGTGGGGCATCTCTGGGTTAGCGAAGATAATATACATTAACGGACATCCGTGTAGCCCGTTTATCATGGATATAAACACCTTATGTTTTATCTTTCTTGGAAGATCAAGAGGGCAGAACATGTTGTGTTGCTACATTAAGACATAAGATGAACATTATAATTTACCCTTGAGTGTTAATAAAAATACAAAATTATATACATACTAACTATTAAACTTAAAAAAAATAAACTTAAACAATAAGTTTGTAATATAAGATAATACTTTACATAAAATTAAAAGTAAAAATTAAAGTATATAAAATAAAATTTAAAGTTACAAAAAAGTTTTGAACAAGGGTTGAAAAACTCCAAAGGGCAAACCATTCGAATCAAGTTGTATATTAACAATTTTAGTTGATAGGATAAACTAATGAAAAGCCTAAGTGTCAACCATTCGAATCGAATGTAATCTAATCGAATTGAATACAAGAGTAATCGAATCCATTTAAAACTGAATCTAATCGAATCCAAGGATTCGATTTGAATGAAAATGAATTAGATTGGATTAAGAGAGTATATGTTCAATTTGAATTGGATTATGAACGATTCAAGTCCTATAAGTCTGTTTGAAAAAATTATTTTGTCCAAGTGTGAACCATTCGAACCGAGTTTGTAACGAATCGAATCGAGTTTCAAACCAATCGAATCGAGTCTGGTACTCGATTCGAATGGTTTTGAATTTGATTCGATAGGAATCAAATTCAATTCAAATCCTTTATGCTACATTCGATTCGTTTGATTTGTCCTTAGAGAAATTTTGAAAAGTCCCATTCCATTCGAATGGTTTCCTGTCTTGATTTGAAACAAATCCAAATATCAATTTTAGTCCAAATCCTTAAATGTTTGCTTTTATGGGTTCATATAACCCCGATAAAGATTTCTGGGCAGCCCAACTCATCTTCAAACAATTTACCAACATCAATTAGACCTAAATAGGTCCGAAAATGACCTAGAAATCAAAAATTATACAAATATTTATGAAAACTCAATTAAATCAACATAAAAATCCCTTATGACATCAGCAGTAAGGTTATAATAACAATACTAAAGACCAACATCAACATATGAAGAACCCTTTTCAACATATTTAATTTCGTCTGGAACTGTTTGAAGAACAAGGTCAAGATTTGACCAATATTTCACCATGGATGGTGTATTACCATGGGTGAAGGATTCATGTTGATGATTATCAAGTGATGATAACAAAGAGAAAGAGATGATTTGTATTGTAGATTTAGGGTTTTTGTGTTTGAATATTGACGGTGGAAAGATAAGGTAGAAAGAGAAAGTGGAGAGAGCTAGAAGTGAAAGTGACAAAGTGAAAAGATATTTTGGGTGGCACTATTTATAGGGTCAGCCTATCTTGCGAAAGGGTCAAAACACCTCAAGTTTTAAACGATTTACACTCTCGACCCATTAACTTTGAAAATGTTTACGGATTTAAACCCGAATAATATTTACCCACCGAATCCAAACAATTTAACTATATAAAGGATATATTTTGTCGGTCCGATATCTAATAACTTTTGCACAGTGGACCTTATCATAAATCTACAAAATTTTCATTAAATCAAGACAAACTAATAAAAAAAATAAAAATAAAAATGAAACAAAATAAAATTAGTAAACATACATAATGTCCTAGATCCGACTTTTATATCAATATTGTTATGCCAAGAACCCAAAAAGCAACTGTAGATATAATTTGTCCACTTTAAGCTTAACAAGTTATTAGATGTCAGTGTGATACATTAAGGTATATTAAGCACGATAATTATGTGGTCCCCATTTAATTCGACAAACTACAAACTCCATCATACCTCGGGCATAGTTTGTGTTTACCAGATCACCCCGAATTGACCCCGACCCCCTCATGATTGATCAAAACATTCTAAGTTTATTTAAACTTTTTGCAAATTTCTTTTCAAACAATAAAGGTTGAACTATGGACTTACTTGTCAAACGGACATACAAACATTCATATAAAGTGTTTAGGACTTAGTTGTTTGCCCCACGTTACGTGGTTCTAATATACCCCCTTTGTTGGTTAATTATCAACATTTTTGTTGTTGAATTTAAATGCTTTGAGCACTTTGCAGGTTTTCTGCTTTATCATTTTGATTTTCAATATTTTTAATTAAAGTAAGAATAATTTTCTGGTGATCAATCACTAACGGGCTCGTGTATGACTGACAAATACATTTTTGCCATCATGGATATAACTTAAATCGGAGTCGTGCAACTACTTCATGAACTTGTAACCACTAGTGAAGGCAAGAATTTAAGTTTATATCACTCTGACACTTATTCATTTGTCAAGCCTATCTACACATCAAGCAATGATCTTGTTGGCTTTTGATCTACTATATTCATGTGCTAAGATCACTAAGGATAATTTCATATCATTTTCCAATGGTCGGATCAATTTCTCAAACTTTTTATAAATTTTAAAAATATCAGACTCCCTCTAAGCAGAAGCTCCCTCTAAACGAGAAAATATCTTTTTAAAAAATCTTCTTAGTAAGTTAAACTTAACTCATTTTCTTACTCTAAAATTGTGACATATTTGAAAACTATTTACAATTTTGAACACACAAAAGGATGAATAAAATTTAATCAAAATAAATCATGCCCAACGACTCAATAATAGATAAAAATCGGGCATGATCAAAGGCTTTAGTGAAAAGGTTGGCAAATGTAAGGCCCGGTCCCGGTGCCCTACTTTAACGTTGGATTTTTACCGTCAGAGGGTGTGAACTAACAGGATCGGAATCATTAGTTATATCAAACACCACAATTAAAGTTTTAAAAATAACCAAGACCAAGTCTTAAGTAAAGTTGTAAAGTTGCGGAAGCGTAAACTGTAAAGTAAATAGTTGCGCCGCACAGGACGGCTTAATGCAACAGTTATCATGACAAAATTTAAAAGGGTTTTCAAAACATAAGAGTTCAGTGAACGCATGTCCTATACCGCTCGCCCGCCTCGGCTACCTGAGATAAACATACTAAAAGTGTGAACACAGGGTTGGTGAGTTCACAGGTTTAAGTAAATTTAAGCGTTGCGTTTTAGCGTTACCAGACACTGTTATGTCAATATATATCAATAGGTAGCTAACCTATCAAGCATGTAATACTAAGTGTTCGACACCGAATCTGATTGTTTATACGATTGCCTTGCCACCATGTCAAACACGACCAAGGTAATGTGTTAACCAAATTTACACCCACTCGACCTACAGTCAAGTTTAGAGTTGGGTGGGGTTTGTCAAACCCAGTAGTTCTACTCAAAGGTGATTCGCTATTATCCAATATTAACCGGTTCAATTGTTCAGAAGGACTTAGTTGGTTTGTTGCCACTTAGCCTTACAAGTAATATATAAAGTATAAACAAAATCTAAAGCGTTGGAGTATGTTATCTCTCCCTAATAAAAACGTTAAAAAGTAAAAGGGGCCATGAAACTCACTATTTTCGAAGTTATCAAAAATCCGAGAAAGGCGTGTGTCAAAGAAATCCTCACTAGTGTTCTAAAAACAAAAATGAGATTTCTAAGTGTTTGAACTACGAGTGAGTCTCTAGACTCGACACATAATAAAAGTTATGCATGAGATGTGTTCGTGTTACGTTTGTGAAACAAGTGCGACTCGACAAACACGTTGGTGATAACTTACAAGTGTGAACAAGTATAGTGTTAAGTGTTACTATGTTACACAATCAGTATAATATCTACCACAAGGGCAAATATGTCAAACACATTGCAAACATCGGTCAAATAGTCACTTTTCATGTTTAATTAAAGAATTCAGCAGCTAAGTTACCAAGACAGATTTTAACACGTCAAGATTACTCTATTTATCTAATAATAACATGTAGATAAAATCACCAAAATTCATCACAGAAGCACAGATGAGTTATATTTCTAAAAATATTTTTATTATATTTTTATTACATATGGTTTTATCACAAGAATCAAAACAACACAGCAGTCATTATCATGCGCAACAAATATTTCTTTACTATTCCCATTACATTGTTAATCCAATTAATGCAAGGACAATTTAGTTAGATTCCACACTCAAATTATTAACTTCCAGAAGTGGAATCAACTCAATTGGTTTTGTTGTTTGTGAGATACACTATTTACAAAGCAGCCTAAAAGAAAGCTTCCCGAATCAGACATACGCAACATATTTTTAAATTAATAAATACTGACTTCCACATGTCAAAAACTTACAAACTCAGATTCTTTAGAAACTAGACTCAACCTACTACATCATAGAATTAATAATAACTTCAAAAAATATATTTAACATCAAGTTACAGCCGTTTTAACATGCAATTATGATTCTGTCCAGCATCAGTTTTCACCAAAAATTCAACAAACTACTAATCTATGAACAAATAACCATGCATATAACCCTAACTCATCAATAATCAATATATTTAACATTTAGGGTTTTTGATCATCATGTGTAATCATGCAAACTAATCAATGGAATAGGTTAAGAGAGTGTTTAGTTACCTAGTTAATATCTTAAACCTTCAAACAAGCTTGTAGGAGTATTGTATGTATGTGTGTGTGAGTTTCGGCTGATCCAATGAGAGGGAGGGGGGGCTGCCGTTCGCAAGAGGGAGGAAGAAGAGAGGAGGGTTAGGGTTTATTGATTATTATATATTAATCTATTATATTACAAGTTACACATCACACCCTAAACTTCTAGTTTAGTTTAATTCTAGCATAAACTAGTCAATTACATCCTTATATGATGTTATACATACAAGCACAAATTTACACAAATAAACGTAACACGTAGTTATACCAAGTAATTGTTTATAATATTTATTGTTTGTTCACCAACGGTTTGAGTCGACTCGTGTGTGATTCGGTGAAACTCTGAAAGATTACTTGTGTAATGACTGTCATGTGTCATTTAAACTCTAATTAATTGCAATGAGAAATGCGATAACTGGAATGACATAGTTCGTGTGATCTTGAGTTTGAATTAACGGAGTTCGGATTAACGGAGTTAACCTGAAATTGACGAGTGTCACATCATTCCCATGTTGAAATAATTTTCGTCCCGAAAATTTGTGTCACGACGCGATGACTGCCTAAAAAAGGCAAAAATTTTCAGTTTGTCACATCATCCCCCTGTAGAAAGAAATTTCATCCCGGAATTTAATTCATACCTCCGGTGTTTTCTGACGGTCTGTCGGCTTTCGCAGTTTTCGGTCCTTGGTCAACCCTTTGAAGAGGTGAGGATACTTTTTCATAATTTGATCATCGCGTTCCCACGTGAACTCTAGTCCACGTCTTGAGTTCCAACGAACTTTAACGATAAGAATCTTGCTGTGTTTGAGTGTTTTGGTTTCCCAATCCAAAACTTCGACTGGTTCTTCAATGAAGCGTACTGTTCATCAACTTGTAATTCGCCCAAAGGAACTGCTAGTGTTTTGTCAGAAAGGCATTTCTTCAGGTTGGATACATGAAAGAAATTATGTACGCCACTGAGTTCTGCTGGTAAATCCAATCGGTACGCTACCGGGCCAATGCGTTCGGTTATTCGAAATAGGCCAACGTATCGTGGATTGAGTTTGTTTCGTTTCCTAAAACGAACTACACCTTTCCAAGGTGAGACTTTCAGTAAAACCTTGTCATCCACTTGGGATTCCAGAGGTTTTCGGCGCTTGTCGGCGTAACTCTTTTGGCGATCCCGTGCTGCTGCCATGCGATTCCGGATTTGGACAATCTTTTATGAGGTTTCAAGTACTAATTCTGGGCTGGTGATTTGGCTATCACCCACTTCTGCCCAGCAAAGAGGCGATCGACACCTTCTTCCATACAACGCTTCAAATGGTGTCGCTTTAATACTGGTGTGGTAGCTGTTATTATACGAAAACTCTACCAGGGGCAAGTGGGGTTCCCAGCTCTTTCCGAAATCCAATACGCATGCACGCAACATGTCTTCCAATGTTTGAATGGTGCGTTCACTTTGCCCATCCATTTGAGGATGGTATACTGTGCTCATATCAAGGCGGGTGCCTAGCGCGCTCTATAGTGACTTCCAAAAGTTCTAAGTGAAACGGGGATCTCGATCAGATATGATTGAGACAGGCACTCCGTGTCTAGCCACTACTTCTTTCATGTATATGCGAGTCAGTCTTTCCATTTTGTCTAATTCCTTGATCTCTAGGAAATTGTTGGAACCCGATTCGTATCAATCCAATAACTATAACTATAACAGATCTCAGATCTGTGAATAACCGATTAATACGTTTATAGATCTAGCTCATAATTACTATAGATTAAGTGTTGTATATGTATATGTATTATCAATATATGTGTTAGTGTAATTCGTATAATATTAGCTTGAAGATCGAGAGAACAATTTGATAGAGGTTCGATAATTAACTCTCAATTCTTAAATAAACAGTGAACAGGGGTTCACTATATATAGAAAAGGATCTGGTTCGCTAACATCCCCTAGCGAACCAGACTCTCCTTCGTTACATACATTAAGTTAACGAAACACCCCCTGATTCGTAAACATCCCCTAACGAATCAGGAGGAAATACATTTAATGTCTTAGTTCGCTAACATCCCCTAGCGAACTAGACTTAACTTAACGAACTAGATAATAAGTTAACTAATTATTACATTAAATAATAAACAAAACGTTAACGATAATTACAAAGACTCAAGACGCAAAACCGTGCACTAACACCTCATTCCAGAATTGGACAGGAAGCTTAGAATCAGCAAGCAAGCTCGGTTATCTTTTCATTCAACAGAAAAGAAGAATTCCTAAACTTTCCCAGTTTGTTCTTCAACTCAAGAATCTCATTCTCAAGCTCGGTTATCTTTGAACGATGTTTCAGAATTTCTTGAAACTTTTGGTCATTAATCATCATTTTCACAGTTAACTCAGCTTTGAGATCGTGGTTACTTGTCGACAATGCTTCAATCTTTTCTCGAGATCTCATTTGAGATTCAAGAGATTGTCGATAAGTATCCTTTAGAGAAGCAATTTCTCTTACCAGATTATCATTTTGACTTTTCAAAGCTTCTAACTTAGGTTTGTTAGATTCACAATCAATGCATGATACTTTAACAGATGAAGTAGCTGAGATAGAATGACTAACCTCATTGATTTTGGCCATGCAAGCAAATACTGTTGGAGGTTTGTCGCAAGAGTCGTCAGAATCAGAACCAGAATCATTATCAGAAGACATCTCACTCCCACTTGTATCTTGACAATATTTTTGTAATCCAAACATATCCAGATTTGCTTGAGCATCATTACATAATAACCGTTGTGACCAGTCATTACCATCTGCTAACATTGCTTGTGTTGTGGAAGAAGAAGGTTTCTTTTCAGCATCACTACCTCGAGGTGTAGAAGAATTTTGACCACGAGAACCAGTGTATTCTTTCTTTGGTTTGTCACATTCCTTTGCGAAATGTCCAAATTCTTGACAATTATAGCATTTTACTTTCAACTTGTCAAAACCCAACTTCTTGTTTAAAGCTGGAAGATTTTTTCCAGTTCTCTGCATGAATCTTTTAACTTTACGGACGATCATAGCCATGTTCCATTTTAAATCCATGATTTCCAAATCATCAGGATCTATCTGATCATAGTCCTCATCAGTTAAATCACTTGTGGCAATCTTACTACTTACCAAGTTTTCGTATGAAGACATGAAAGCTGTCAGAAAAGCAAAGTTTTGCTCAGCTTCCTTCATATCAACACTAGGTGTTGAAGCAAATGGATTAGTAGTAGTTGAACTTCCAGAGCCACCAGACAATCCAGAATTACCAGCAGAATAGAAACAAACTTTTGGATCATTGAACATAGTTGATTCTTTTTCACTTGCAACTTGGGTAAGAAAAGCATTGATTGGAGAGATCGTTGAACTAAGAGGCATACTTCCATCATTGAAAGCTGGATCTTGATTTTCCTTGGAAGATTTTTGACACTTAAGATCATATTCTCTAGCTTTGATCTTTTGTAAAACCTCAAGTGCAGTCAAGTCTTCGTTCAAGAAATAATCATTCTCTTTTAACACCATGAGAAATGTTGAATAAGAACTTGGAAGCACACTCTTAATAGTGTCAATTTTATCTGTTTCAGAAACTTCCAATTTCATCTTTTCCATTTCAGCAATTAAGTGAATAAACCTTGTAATCATCTCTTCAACTGTTTCTCCCTTCAATAGATTAAAATTTCGAAACTAAAACTTAAGCATCACTTTCTTACTCTCACCCGTGTTCCCCATACTTCTCATACGTAGATGTTGAAATAAAGAAGCACCTCTCTTGATACTACCCACTTGATGAAAAATATTTTCTGGCAATGCCATAGTAAGAGTGGAATAGGCTTTTATCTCGATTTCTAAAGTTTTCTTCTCTTCTTGTGAGTATTGAGAAACAGCTTTAGGAGTATACCCAATAGTATCGTCACCAATCATTGGTGCTACATAAACTTCATCAAGACAATATGAGCAATCAGGGTGAACAGACCCCAAATGAGCACGAAACCGAGGTTCCCACTTGGCAAAGTCACTAAACTTCATCAATCTAGGACATTTAGAATGTGAACCAATCTCGGTATCAAGTTGCAATATTTGTTGCATCAACATGTTATGAGATGCTAATGCATACATACCGGCCATCTTTGAAAATTCTAGGGTTTAACTAATCAAATAGCGAATAAGGTTAACGAATCTGTGAACAGTTATAGCGAACTGTAAACAGTAGAATAACGAATCAAGTCTTAACGAAGTTAAGATTGATAGTTAACGAATCAGTCTACGAATCACAACTGATCTTAACGAATCAACCAACAAATCCGAAGATTAACGAATTAACCAAGCGAATCACTAAGAATCAATCTTAGCGAATCAAGTGATAAACAGTAACGAATCACTAAGGAATGCTTAGCGAATAAGATAACGAATTGACTACAGTTGATAACGAATCAAACTATAGCGAATCAGGTTGTTACAACCGTTTGTAACAAACTCTGACACCTTATGCTACGTGGCAAAGGTTGTTATGACACAAATCCCAAAGTGGACGCGTGTCACACGAATCGGTTAATCCAATTGACGAATCAAATAACACGAATTAACAACTCACACGAACTGGCTAACGAATTACCTGAACAGGATAACGAATTAGCAACTTTGATGAACGAATTAAGTTAAATAGTATAGCGAATCAACGTAACAAATCATATTCATCTTGAATCTTCAAATCTTCAACATGAAATTCCAGAAATTATGAACATCAAACTACAAAAACCCAAAAACCTAGAAATATCAAATTCGTAATACTATCTCAAATCAAAACCAAATCGCACAAATGACCTATCAAACAACTCATAACATCATCGCGAATCTAGTACACTAAACCTCGATATCAAACGATTCTAATTACCGATCCAATTATATCATAACATATACCCTGTTTCGGACTTAAACTGAAACCAAAACCAATCCACACAAAACCAATTCAAACCCCAATTCCAATTCACTAATCCGTACCAATACCTCAATCAACTCAAATCCAGTCCAATCCAACCATAATTCAATCAAATCAACATAAACTTAGTCCAAAATTCACTTAAACATAAAACTAACAATATCGAACTAATTCAAACACCAAATCAAGTGTAATGAGCACCAACAGCTTTGATACCACTTGTTGGAACCCGGTTCGTATCAATCCAATAACTATAACTATAACAGATGTCAGATCTGTGAATAACCGATTAATACCTTAATATATCTAGCTCATAATTACTATAGATTAAGTGTTGTATATGTATATGTATTATCAATATATGTGTTAGTGTAATTCGTATAATATTAGCTTGAAGATCGAGAGAACAATTTGATAGAGGTTCGATAATTAACTCTCAATTCTTATATAAACAGTGAACAGGGGTTCACTATATATAGAAGAGGATCTGGTTCGCTAACATCCCCTAGCGAACCAGACTCTCCTTCGTTACATACATTAAGTTAACGAAACACCCCCTGATTCGTTAACATCCCCTAACGAATCAGGAGGAAATACATTTAATGTCTTAGTTCGCTAACATCCCCTAGCGAACTAGACTTAACTTAACGAACTAGATAATAAGTTAACTAATTATTACATTAAATAATAAACAAAACGTTAACGATAATTACAAAGACTCAAGACGCAAAACCGTGCACTAACAGACTTGCGCAGACTTAGTCAACCGGTCAACGATCACCCAGATGGTATCGCATCCCATCGGTGTTTTGGGTAAGCCTGTGATGAAGTCCATGAAAATGTGTTCCCATTTCCACGTTGGAATTTCCGTTTGCTGTAACAGACCAGATGGTTTATGATATTCCACCTTGACTCTTGCACAGGCTAAACATTTACTCACGTAGGTGGAAATGTCGGCTTTAATGTTTGGCCACCAGTAAAGCACCTTTAGGTCACGGTACATTTTGTCTGATCCAAATGAATATCGGGATTTGTGTGCCTCATCCATCACCAGATTTCTCAAGTCTCCGTAACAAGGGACCCAAATCCGGTTTTCGAAATATTAGACCCCGTCCGACTTGGTTTCAAGTTGCTTATCCATGCCTTGCATGAGTTCTGATGGAAGGTTTTCGTCTTTCAAATCTTCGAGTTGAGCATCATGAATCTGATCAGGTAAGTTGGCATAAATCGTGAGTTGTAATGCTCGCACTCGCCTAGGCTTAAGAGTTTCCTTTCTGCTAAGAGCATCTGTCACCACATTGGCCTTGCCCGGGTGGTATTTGATGGCACAATCATAATCCTTAAGTAGTTCGACCCAACGACGCTGTTGCATGTTCAACTCCTTCTGATCGTAAATTTGTTGGAGGCTCTTGTGGTTGGTGTAAATGGTAAACTTGGTACCGTACAAGTAATGCCTCCATATCTTAAGGGCAAACACCACAGCTCCGAGTTCCAAGTCATGGGTCGTATAGTTCTTCTCGTGTACCCGTATTTGTCGAGAGGCATAGGCTATAACCTTCTCAAGTTGCATTAGCACGCAGCCGAGACCCTGTATCGATGCATCACAATGTACTGCAAAAATTCTTCGTTTCCTCGGGGAGGGTAAGATAGGCGCGCTACATAGTTTTGTTTTCAAAAGTTGGAAGGCAGACTCTTGCGCGTCACCCCAATTTTACTTAGTACCCTTGTGTGTCAGTGTGGTGATGGGTTGATCAATCTTTGAAAATCCCTCGATGAAACGTCGGTAGTAGCCAGCCAGTCCTAGGAATTGCCGCACCTCAGTCGGAGACTTAGGTGCTTCCCAGTTTTTGATGGCGTCTAACTTCATGGATCAACATGGATACCGCTCTTATTGATCACATGTACTAAGAAGTGAACCTCGCGAAGCCAAAATTCACATTTAAAGAGCTTAGCGTACAATTGTTCCTTCTTTAGTAATTCCAGGATTAGCCTTGGGTGTTCTTCATGATCGGTCTTGTTCTTGGAGTAGACGAGGATATCATCAATAAAAACAATAACAAACTTGTCGAGATACGCCTTGCATACTCTATTCATGAGGTCCATGAATACGGCTGGTGCATTGGTTAAGCCAAAAGGCATAACCAAAAACTCATAGTGCCCGTACCGAGTTCTGAATGTCGTCTTCGAAATGTCTTCTTCGCGCACTCTTAATTGATGGTAACCAGATCTCAGATCGATCTTCGAGTAGTAACTCGATCCTGGAAGCTGGTCGAATAGATCATCAATACGGGGTAGGGGATAACGGTTCTTGACCATCACCTTGTTCAGCTCTCGGTAGTCGATGCACATGCAGAAAGTCTCGTCTTTATTTCGAACAAATAGGACAGGGGCTCCCCATGGTGATGAGCTGGGTCGGATGAAACCCTTATTCAACAAGTCCTATAATTGAGTGGAAAATTCCTGAAGCTCTGCCGGTACGAGCCGATACGGGGCTCGTGCTATGGGTGCAGCACCTGGGGCTAAGTCAATTTGGAACTCGACTTGTCGAATGGGTGGGAGTCCTGGAAAATCTTCTGACTTCGGGAAAATCTCGCACAATCGGTATGTCTTCGATCTGCTTCTCCTCCGCGGGTTTCTCAATAACATGAGCTAAAATCGTCGGATGACCCTTTCGTAAATATTTCTGCACCTTCATGAGGGTGATGATGCTAGTAGTCATGCCGCTCTTCTCGCCCTGTATTGAGATGATTTCGCCGGAAGGAGTAGTGATATGAACTATCTTGTCGTGGCATATAATCTCAGCTCTATTCTCGGATAGCTAGTCCATACCGACAACAACGTCGAAACTACCAAGTGTAAAAGGTATGTGGTCGATATCGAAGGTACGACCCGATAGTTTAAATTTACATCCCGCTAGTACATGTGTTGTTTCTATAGACTTACCGTCAGCTAATTTAATTGTAAACTTAGCATCCAACGGTGTCGGAGTTAAGTCTAAAAGTTTACTAAAGGCTTTCGACAGAAAACTCCTATCATCTCCAGTGTCAAACAAAATAGAAGCAAAACAGTAGTTTATGGGAAACTTACCGGTAACCACATTTGGATCGCTGCAGGCCTGACCCGATCCAATGACAAAGGCTCTTCCCTTAGTTTCGCCTCTGTTGTTGTTGTTGTTGCCTCTGTTGCCCTCATTTTGCTTCAGTTTAGGACAGTCCTTCCTGAAATGACCCTCCTAGCCACACTCAAATCACCCTTTTGTAGTTGTAGACTGTTTAGTAGCGCCTTTACCCGTAAGTTCTCCTCTACAGTCCTGGCCTGAGGACCCAACTTACCGCACCGCTGACATTTGATACGGTCACATGGGCCAGAGTGGTCGTAGTTATACTTGTTGCACTTTGGGTACTTCCCAGCATAGTTACTCGAACCCTGTCCACCAGCGGAGTTGTTGTTGGAAGTCTAATTATTGAAGTTCCGAGTGGGTTCGGGTTTACGGTGGTGTTGTTGCTGTGGAGGGTTCGATGATGAGGACCTCGTGTTGTCAAACTTCCTCTTTCCATTCCTTGAGCTGTTGTTGTTATCGTTGCTTGAGTTGTCAAGGGTTTTAGAGGTGGAACCTCTAGGTGGTAACGCACCTTGTGCCGCTACTTGATCCATCAGCTTGTGAGCTATTCGAATCGCTTGTTGTATAGTGGTCGGTTTGGAAGACGTCACCATACCCTGAAACTGGGGCACTAGACCATCGATGTATATCTCAATCCTTTTACTCTGCGGATCTACCATACGCGGGCACATCACCGCCAGTTCGTGGGAACGGGTGGTGTAGGCTTCACTTTCAGAGCCCACCATCTTCAAAGCCCAAAATTCTAACTCCAGTTTCGAGATCTCCTCTCTAGGACAATACTCTTCCTTCATCATGTTCTTGAATTCTTCCCAATTCATAGCATTCGCCAACTCCAATCCGAGTATCTGCACATTGGAATTCTACCAGGTGAAGGCTGAATCTTGCAGTGTTCCATCAGCAAACTTGACCTTGCTGGCTAGTGGAAAGTTGCACATCTCAAAGGCTGACTCCGCCTTCTCGGCCCAACGCAGGAAACCTATGGCTCCCTCAGTGCCTTTAAACGAATTGGGTTTACAGTCCAGATAATTCTTGAAAGTACATACTCTGGCTTAGCCTCCGGCTTGATTTTGAACATGAGCAGCCAAAGCTGCCATCGCATGGTCGTTTAGTAAGGCTTGGAGTTCTGTTGCAGTCATGTTGATGTTACCGCAACCACGTCCAGCGTTTCTTCAATACATCTCCTAAAATCACAGCATAAAATGTTAGACATGAACTCTCGCTTTCATATGCAACACAACATACATGTAATAAAAGGTAGGAAAGAAAGGAAAGAAAAGAAATAAAAACATCGCATCACAACCATAAAATATTCCAAATAATAATTCTTGACTAAAACCATTGTATCCACTACAAAGTACTTAAAATAAATCCTTAAATTTATAGAAAATATAAGCTGGATGGAGACAACCCCTCCATTTAGGTGTTATCATCCTTAGATGTCGTCGTCTGAGGACACGTCCGAGTGTGCCTCCTCCTCAGTCGGATCTTGCTCTAGTTCTTCTTCAGGTTCCTCCTTAGGATCTTCTTCAGGATCCTCCCCCGGTTCTGCTGCGTTCGGAGCAATTTGCGCCTCTAGTGTGTCGCAGTGAGCTAGAGCTGCCGCTGCCTGGCCTCTTGCGTCCCTAACTTCTTCCTGAAAGTCTATCATCTCTGATTGCATCTTGATCACTAGCTTCATTAGCTGAACATGAGCATCCTGAACTTCCTTCATGGCTTCAGTCAGGTAGGAAATCCTCTTCATGGCCTCTGCTCCATCCCCTATCAATCCAGTAACATTCGCTCTCATTGAGTGCATAATGTCAATTTCACGATCCAAACAGGAGGCGAGAGCTGCAAAAGAGTGCTCCATCGGAAGTGTTAGGGGTGATAGTGTGTTGTAAGACATAGGACAGCCCGGGATGGGTAGTGGGGGAAGTTTCTCATGGTAAACAATCCGTTCGATCAAACTTGGGTACCAATTCCAGTTACCGTTACACTCGTAAGTGACTCCAGATGGGCAGTGTCTCTTCGGTGCGGGGGCTGCTAGTGTTGGGACTACTCGAGGTGGTGATGGGTTGGGAAGCTGTGGTTCCTTTCCTGGGGTGTGGGACACCAGGTCGGATGATGATGATGGCGTTGACATCCATACAGAATAGGTCATGTATGGTTTACGCGCGTATGAGTGAATGAGGAAAAGAGATAAAGAAAACGAATAGTTAAATATTATATATATATATATATATATATATATATATATATATGGATATTTTGAGAACTTGATGAGTTGTAAGAACTTTGAGAACTCAATTCTGGACCACACATTTAATTAAATTGTATGAAATATGTGGCTGAGATTAAATTTAATTAAAAAATGAATCAGGAAAGAGAATAAGTATTTTTGATTATTACACAAGTTTAAATGTTAGTTACACAAGTGTAATAAGTCGATTCATTGTGTAAAAAAATACTATAATTTTTTGTACATTACTTACACTTACGTATTACACATGTGTAAATAAAATTCAAAAAAAAAAAAATTTGTTACGTTGAGTTCTTTCGAGTTCTTAAAGCTCAAAGCGGTTCTTAAAAGAAATCAATCATATATATATATATATACTATATATATATATATATATGCAGTGCGTAGGAAAATAACTAATGGGTCGTTGCGGTTATAGTCTAGTATGAATGCAATTCTAGTTCGCTATAACCAATGGCTCTAATACCAATCTGTCACACCCTCAAAATCCACCAACGGAGTTTTACCGTCAGAGGGTGTGAACTAACAGGATCGGAATCATTTGTTATATCAAACACCACAATTAAAGTTTTAAAAATAACCAAGATATCAAGTCTTAAGTAAAGTTGCGGAAGCGTAAACTGTAAATTAAATAGTTGCGCCACACAGGACGACTTAAAGCAACAGTTATCATGACAAAATTTAAAAGGGTTTTAAAAACATAAGAGTTCAGTGAATGCATGTCCTATGCCGCTCGCTCGTCTCGGCTACCTGAGATAAACATACTAAAAGTGTCAACACAGGGTTGGTGAGTTCACAGGTATAAGTAAATTTAAGCGTTGCGTTTTAGCGTTACCAGATAGTGTTTTGTCAATATATATCAATAGGTAGCTAACCTGTCAAGCATGTATTACTAAGTGTTCGACACCGAAGCTGACTGTTTATACGATTGCCTTGCCACCATGTCAACCACGACCATGGTAATGCGTTAGCCAAAATTACACCCACTCGACCTGCAGTCGAGTTTAGAGTTGGGTGAGGTTTGTCAAACCCAGTAGTACTACTCAAAGGTGACTCGCTATTACCCAATATTAACCGGTTCGATTGTTCAGAAGGACTTGGTTGGTTTGTTGCCACTTAGCCTTACAAGTGATATATAAAGTATAAACAAAATCTAAAGCGTTGGAGTATGTTATCTCCCCTTAATAAAAACGTTAAAGAGTAAAAGGGGCCGTGAAACTCACTGTTTGCGAAGTTATCAAAAATCCGAGAAATGTGTGCGTCAAAGAAATCCTCACTAGTTCTCTAAAAAATGAGATTTCTAAGTGTTTGAACTACCAGTGAGTCTCTAGACTCGACATATAAAAGTTATGCATAAGATGTGTTCGTGTTACGTTTGTGAAACAAGTGCGACTCGACAAACACATTGGTGATAAGTTTCAAGTGTGAACAAGTATAGAGTTAAGAATTAAAACGGTACATCATCAGTAAAATATCTACCACTAGGGAAAATATGTCAAACACATTGCAAACATCGGTCAAATAGTCACTTTTCATGTTTTATTAAAGAATTCAACAGCTAAGTTACCGAGACAGATTTTAACACGTCAAGATTACTCTATTTCACTAATCATAACATGTAGATAAAATCACCAAAATTCATCACAGAAGCACACGTCAGTTAGGTTTCTAAAAATATTTTTATTACATACAGTTTTATCACAAGAATCAAAACAACACAGTAAGCACATAGCAGTCATTATCATGCGCAACGAAAATTTCTTTACTATTCCAGTTACATGGTTAATCCAATTAATACAAGGCCAGTTGGGTTAGATTCCTCACTTAAATTATTAACTTCCAGAAGTTGAATCAACTCAATTGTTATTGTCGTTTGTGAGATACACTATTTACAAAGAAGCCTAAAAGAAGGCTTCCCGAATTAGACTTGCGCAACAGATTTGTAAATTAATAAAAACTGACTTCCACACGTCCTAAAATTACAAACTCAGATTTCTTAGAAACAAGACTCGACCTACTACATCATGGAATCAATAATCACTTCAAAACATATAATTAATATCAAATTACAGCCGTTTTAACATGCAATTATGATTCTGTCTAGCATCAGTTTTCACCAAAAATTCAACAAACTACTAATCTATGAACAAATAACCATGCATATAAACCTAACTCATCAATAATCAATATATTTAAAATTTAGGGTTTATGATCATCATGTGTAATCATGCAAACTAATCAATGGAATAGGTTAAGAGAGTGTTTAGTTACCTAGTTAATACCTTAAACCTTCAAACAAGCTTGTAGGAGTATTGTATGTGTGTGTGTGTGTGTGTGTGTGTGAGTTTCAGCCGATCCAAGGGGGGTGGGGGGGCTGCCGTTCGCAAGAGGGAGGAAGAGGAGAGGGAGGGTTAAGGTTTATTGATTAAGTTGTTTATATATTAATCAATTATATTACAAGTTACACATCACACCCTAAACTTCTAGTTTAGTTTAATTCTAGCATAAACTAGCCAATTACATCCATATATGATGTTATACATACAAGCACAAATTTACATAGATAAACGTAACACGTAGTTATACCAAGTACGTGTTTATAATATTTATTGTTTGTTCACCAACGGTTTGAGTCGACTCGTGTGTGATTCGGTGAAACTCCGAAAGACTACTTGTGTAATGATTGTCATGTGTCATTTAAACTCTAATTAAATGCATTGAGAAATGCGTTAACTGGAATGACATATCTTGAGTTTGAATTAACAGAGTTCGGATTAACGGAGTTAACCTGAAATTGACGAGTGTCACATAGTCATTTACTAAAAATTCATCAAAAATCTTACTTCCATGATTCTGGGTCAAGTCTAAACCAATCGAATCTAGTTTGAAAACCAATCGAATCGAGTCTAGAAACCAATCGAATCGAGTCTAAAACCCAATCAAATCGAGTCTAAAAACAAATCGAATCAAGTCTTAAAACCAATCGAATTGAGTCTGAAAAACCAATCGAATCGAGTCTCAATTCGATTCGATTCGCTTTGCATTTGATTCGGTTCGTTCCCATTCGATTTGATTCATTTCATTTCGATTTGATTTGATTTGTTTTATCTCCAAATGAATCGAGTTTCTACAGAACTCGATTCAAACATGGTTTTCGTGTTTTATCTTCCTAATCACATCCGTACATCCCGTTGTGACTATTTTAATGATAAAACATTTTTCCGGCCATAACGACTTCTTTTTTCTCATTCCACCATGGTCCAAACGTCCCTCGTTTGTCCCATTTCATACAAACAACTTTTTTACGTTCAAGTTTACATTTATATTTCATAATAAGGGCCGATTTTCCTTAGTATTAAATCCTAGGGCAAACCAACCTGAAAAACTTAACCTTTAATCTAAAACCTTTCGGTTCACTTCTAGCTTCATATTTGATTCAACACGTGATTATGGATGTGTTTCTTGCTTGTATGACGAAGATCCAACACACTCTTCTTGGTTCGGATCCGAACCGCAATGGAAAGAACAGTGTTTGTGTGTGTTTTTGAGTTTGTATGGAGGCAACATTGGTGGAATGAGGGTTTTGGGGTTTTAGGGAGATTTAAGGGTTTTTATATACCCCTAAGCCCAAGGACCTAAGGCCCAATATCAATCCTTAATCCATCTTTTATTGTCCAAGCCCACACTATATTACTTTTATTTAACTTAACTAAATAATAACACACCATTAAGTAAACGGAATTATTTTATTTATTATTATCAAAAGTAGCATGTTACAGCAAAGTTGTAAACTGTGTGGACCCTTCAATGTAGACAAGTTTATGATCATAATAATCACGAATGAAATGAATTCAGATGTCAATATGTTTTGTATTAGAGTGCTAGACCGGGTTTTTAATAATGCAAACAGCTGCTTCATTATCACACTTGATCGGGGTGTTAAAGAAATTCAAACTGTAATATAGCAGTTGATGCTGGATCCAGATCACTTGTGAACAGCAGGCAGAGACGGCAATGTATTCTTCTTCAGTGGTGGAGGTGGATACTGTGACTTGCTTCTTTCATTTCCAAGAAATCAATTGGTCTCCCAGGACCTGACATCTTCCCGATGTTAACTTTCTGTCAAGATTGCATCCCCCATAATCACTGTCGGTGTATGCATGCAGAACCAAAGAAGAGACTTTGGGATACCAAAGACCTACGCGAGGTTTTCCCTTTAAGTACCAAAAGATACGCTTGACAGTGGTTAAGTGAGACTCTTTTGGATAGCATTGATATCTTGCACACTGACAGACAGGGAACATTATGTCTGCTCTGCTGGCAGTGAGATACATCAAGGAACAATCATAGACCGGTAAAGGTGTTGATTGACTGGTTTTCCCGATGGATCTAGAGCTAACACAAGTCAACTAGCAATCGGAGTAAGGAAGGAATTGGAGTCCTTTAACCCAAACTTCTGAAAATGTCACGAACGTATTTCTATTTATGTATCAAAATCCCTGCCAATTTTTGTTCAACTTGTAGTCCCAAGAAGAATGCCATTTCCCCCCAACGAACTCATTTCAAACCGACTTCGCATGACCATGGCAAACTCTCTACACAACTTATCAGATTTTGATTCAAAGATGATGACATCAACATACTCTTGGACGAGAATTTCATCGTCCTTTACTTTCTTGATAAAGAGTGTTTGATCAATAATACCTCTTCTATAGCCATTCTTTAAAAATATTATGTTAAAGTAGCATACGAAGCACGCGGTGCTTGATGAAGGCCATAGAGAGCTTTATCAAGTTGGTAAACGTAATCAGGGCGTTCATGATCTTCAAAACCTCATGGTTACTTGACAAGGATTTCTTCTTTCACTTTACCATACAAGAAGGAAGTCTTCACATCCATCTGATACACATTGAAGTTCATGTATGAAGCGTAGGCAAGAAAGAGACAAATTGACTCGAGCCTAGAAACTGAAGCATAGACTTCATCGTAATCAAGATCTTCACGCTGAGAGAAACCTTGAACTACCAACTGTGCTTTGTTTCTTACAATCACTCCCTTATCATCCTTTTTGTTCCTGAATACCCATCTTGTACCAGTCAGTTTCTTGTTCTCCGGCATCTTAACCAGCCTCAACATATTAAGCTTCTTGATTTGTAACAGCTCCTCTTTCATTTCCTCAACCCACGAGTTTTTCTTCAGAGCTACCTTGAATTCCTTCGGTTCGACCTGTGAAATAAAAAAAGAAAAAACACCTTTGTTAATGGTACCAGTTTACTCCTTGTTTGAATGTCGGTGAGGGAGAACCAATTATGTTTTCTGGGGGATGTGTCCGATGAATTGGTAGTTGGGGTATGTCCTCCTGTTGGGTGATTAGTTCCACTTGAAGATCAAGTGCCAGACTCTCAACAGGATGGAATATGCGAGAAGCATTGATTAGAACATCAGTGGTTGTCTAAACAATGTCAGGTTGATCAACCACATGTTCTTGTGTAATGGGGCCATCCCATAGATTCTCATCAAATGGAATAACGACTTCAGGAACCGTAGTGGATGCAGCGTTGTCAGATTCACCAGCAACGAATTCTTCAACATCAACAACTTGTATAATGTCATTTGAAGAGGGAGGTGTGGGAACTGACTCTACCACACTTGGTTCTGCTTGATCATTTGTTGATGCTTCAGTCTGAACATGTTCCACAATGTCATCTGATAGATACGAGTCATCTGAGTCAGATTCAAATGCATCTTCAATGACTACCAGATCGGTTGAATCTATGGACTAAGGAGCAGGATTATTGACAATTGGATTATTGAAAAATGTAGAGGGATTGCAGGTGGCACATATCTGTTGGATGGACCAGCAGATAGATTGACATCATATAAGTTGTTGACAAGAGTACAGTGATTCAGACCAAGAAATTGGAACTTGAATACTAGTTGATGGTGGGATAAACATGCCACGAAACTAATTGAATAGGTAGTTATAGTCTAACAACCAGTTGGGTCCCGTGCGAGCATCGGTAGCATTAAGCTCTTGCCAGTCAACGTTGAAGGATTCCACAATCATCTTAGTCTTCTTGTTGTAGACATGATAAGCGGTTTTGTTGGGAGCATATCCAACAAAGTAACACTCATCGGCCTTTTCAGCAAACTTTGGATCTGAGTGAGCACATATATGGAGTAAAGTGCATGGACATCCAAATGTGTTGAAGTAGTTAACCCGCGACTTAGTCTTGTGGTAGACTTCGAAAGCATGCAGCATTGATGGCTTCGCCCCAAAAGAACAATGGAAGTTTGGAGTCTGACAGCATAGTTCTTACAGCTTCGATCAGTGTTCAATTGCGAAGTTCAGCTACCCCATTCTGTTGTGGAGTGTACGGAGTGCTGAACTAGGAATCTATTACATTCAAATGGCATAAGTCATCCACTTCTTTGTTGCAGAATTCAGTCCCGTTGTCAACTCTAATACATTTCACCTTCTTGTTGATCTGCCTCTCCACAGGAGTAATGAATTTGATCAAAAACTGAGCGGTTTCATCCTTGTGCTCAAAAAGGAAAGTCCAACTAAAACTAGAAAAGTCATCATTAATCACAAGACAATGAGATTTTTGGACGATCGCCAAAGGATGAATAGGACCAAACAAATCCATATGCAATTGTTGAAGAATGGATTCTATGATATTGATAGTCTTGGGCTTGTGAGGGAGCTTGTGCTGCTTGCATTTGGAGCACGAAGGACATTTTTCAATGCAAGAAAAAGATAGGAATTCCCTTCACGTGCTCACCTTGGACCAGTTTGTTTAAATTCTTAAAGTTTACATGGCCAAGAAGTCTATGCCATAAAGATGAGTCGTTCTCCGGGGCCTTAGATATTAAACATGAAGCGGTCTTACGTGAGTAAGAACTATTCATGTCCATTATATAAGCATCATTATGCCTTGGAGTACGCATCAAGATCCATTCCTCGAGGACTTTCAAACCTGGTTTTAAGGTCAAACATTCATTTTCCATTAATAAAGTTGAGTATTGTCGATCACAGATTTGTGAGACACTAAGTAGATTGTGTTTAAGTTGTTCCACAATATTGACATCATCAAACATCATGATTCCTTTTGATACTCTTCCTCTCTTTGTGATATTTCCTCCCATGACACCGACAAAAGAAATGTGTCCCACCATCAAACGGTTGAACGTCAAAGAGTAAGGACTCGTCTCGTGCCATGTGGCGGGTGAAGCCATTATCTAAGTACCAAATAATGTTGACTGGCCTTATTAACTGACCTTACACACATTAGCATCTAATTAGACACGGGTTCCCGAGACTTAGTTGTCTCAGGAAAGTCGCCCACAAAGTTACCAAATTTTATTGTATTTTATGAAATAATGAAGTGTTGAGGTGTATCAGAATCAGAAGAATAGTATTTAGGAACCCATGAAAATGCATGCTTCCTATTTTTAGAAGACCTTTTGGACCGTATTCTTCTGGGTTTTAAAACGAAATCCTCTGATCTTTCAATCTTTGGACTTCTTTTCACATTTCTTTTTGGTGGGTTCTTTGACATTTCAGTCTTATAACCCCTTTTTTAACTTTCCTTTTTGGTTATCCAAAATGGTTTTATGGTTTTCACATTGTTTTTGGATCTCACATCCATTTCACTGGTAGAATTGTCAGATTGAGTAGTTCTTGTTCTTGGGCTTTGTGTAGCTTTAGAAAAAAACTGATTAAACCGATTGTTCATTTCCTTTTGTTGTTTATACCAGTTCTTGCAATGTCTTGCAAGGTGAGATGGGTTACCACAAACAAACCAACACTTTCTTCTAGAGTCCCAATAGAACTCATCAAAACTATGATATACACGGTGTGGTTAAAAAGGTGATGCTTGGAAAGGAACATGAAGGTTATTTGATCTGTAACCTCTATCATCAAAATCATTTGAGTAGGATGAATTAACATAATCTTGTTGATGATAACCATAGTAGTTGCTATCAAAGTGATAATATCATTGAGGATGTTCATAATGATTAGTGGATTGGAAAAAAAGAGGTTTTGTGAGGTGGGACATATTTACTTGATGTACTAGCCTTTTCATTCTCAAAACTATTTCTTGTATTACAGTCTCCCTCAATATTACAATCTTTTGATGAGCAACTAGTTATGTTTGTTAGATCAACCACATTTGCATTTATATCTCCTTTAATGAAAGTTTCCTCATAGACAGTTTCACGATCACTATCACAAACAAAACCATCATTTTCATTCAAATCATTTTGAGAAGTGCCAACATCAACACTCTCACACATTACATGATCATTCAAAATATTTTTCACAGTATTATTATTACAGACCGAGTTATCAAATGATTGTTTTAGATTCACATTAGAATCAAAAAGTGAATCTTTTCTCTCCGTAACCCATGTCCTTTTCCACACATTTACTTTCTTTTACGCGACCTGATGTAGAAGATAAACTACCATAAGAACTAAGTGATGAAGGAATGGGATCATCAGTTTTGGAAATTGGAAGAATAAATGTCTTTGGTTTTGGCACATGACCAATACCATAAACCATTTCATCCTCGGGTGGGGTATTGAAAGCATAATGAGATAGGCTAGTATAATTCTCATTAAATGGAGGTGGAACAGTAGTATTATCATAGCCTATGTCTGTCTTTTGTATCACCCCAATATGTGCCCCAACAATCTCATTTAGTTTATCAGAAGCTAACTCAAATCATTCTACGGCTATCTTTCTTTGAGCTAAGTCTAATTTTAGTTTTTCAATATTACCATTCAATTCTATAACACGTCTTTCATGAAACTCAGCTAGTTTGTTGAACTGAAACAATTTTTTATTTAATTTAGCCATATAATTATTGTGAGTTTTAATCCTAGTGATAAAAATCTTTTCAGCCTTCTTGTAATCATCATTCTGACATCTAATGCTTATATTTTCATCTATCAGGGCAACATTATGAGTCCTATAGTTCTCAATTTTATCAATCCAAGCTTGAGAGCATAGTTTGTGTACCTCGAGAATGTCTGAGACGGTTTTCATATATCAGGGCAGCATTATGAGTCCTATAGTTCTCAATTTTATCAATCCACCCCGACAAAGGTTAGAGGATTGATCAGCTCAATGAATTGGTCATCTTCCCAATCTTTAGTGGGTGATGCGTTTTGTCCGTGGAAAATAAGTAATGAAAGGTCGGGCCATACTCAAGCCTCAATATTTTTCCGTGGATCTTACTTGTTCCAGAAAGATCAAGGCATGAGTTTAAGTGGACAACAATATCGGTGATCGCTCTTTTAGGACATTTACTGTCTGTTCTTGACTAGTTTATTATTGATTTGCAATAAGACCATAGGAATAATATTATCAGTCAAACGAATAAAAGTGTGCTGCTAACCTAAAAAGTTGTTTGGTGATAGGTTATTTGTTAGATCTTTGTTGATTAAGATTGCTAGATTTAGTTCTTCGTAAGGAGTCTGTCTAAGTTTGATTGGTTAACATTGTCTATCAAGTCAATTGAGTTTTTTAAATTACCTTTGATTTCCACGATGTAAGGTAGGATTTTAGTATAAAGGTACTCGTTCATAATTAAATAAATAATCGTAAGGGAGTTTAGTATATAAACTAGTGTGTCTTAAAACTTATTAGAAAGCCATATGTGTCTTCTTGAGAAGGGTCAGGGATCCTGTTCAGGTTTTCTTTTAAGTGTCTATTTTATGATCCAAGTTCCATAACAAGTATTTTCCAATTAATTAAAAACTGCAACTTAGGGGATTCAAGCCTAGGTGGTTTTTCCTCATCATCTGATCAGTCAAATTAAATTGTCTTGTGTTTTGTTTACTTGTCTTTTATAGAATTAGTTTATTTTATTAGTTAAATATTAGTAATAAAAAAGCCCTTTTTAACAAATATAAAAATAAATAGTCGTGTCAGTTTTTCGAGTCTAATTAGTTAATTTACGTAATTTAAAGAGTCTCGTGGGTTCGATATCCGGACTTACTTAGCTTTACTAGAGTCGATTGGTTCACTTTTCGGTCAGTAGTTTAGTCGAGTTTTAAAGAGTCTAGAGTATTACTTAGTGTCTAGATTAGCGTAATTTATTTAATAATTATTTAACTATTTTTAGAACATCACTTGTCATATTTCTTCATGAAGTTTGAGGCTCGGTGAACAGCCATGGCCATCTGATACTTGATGTCCATCTTTTTGAGATCCTTCTTGTTGATCTCAAGAATGTCTCCTTGTTGAAACGAAGGAGGTAGCAATTTTCCTTGCAATAACTCCTCATGGCTTGCCATAAAAGCATGAAATAGAGTCACATGTGAATCATCAATTTGAGGAGTTGAGTAGGATGGGTTGCTTGCGGGTTTCTTAATTCCATGAGCCTTCAATGCTTGATCAACAACTTTGTCAATTGCTTCTTGAAAGGAGCTTGAACTGGGTGGTGTGTGGACTTGCAGTAGTCTTGAATGCAGAGTCCTGAGTTGGTTGAGTGGGAAACATCTTTACTCCATCAATTGGATGAACAGTGAGATGTGCTTGGCTAAGAAACGATGTACTAAATCCAGACCCAGTAGAAATTCCAGCATGATTTAAAGAGCTTATGTGGTTACCCAATCTGAGTTTGTCATCCATTTCAAATGACTTAATTGTGGATGTCAAATCATAAAGAGAGGTGATTTGAAGGTTCGTTGTTCTCTTTATTGTGATCACACTACTGTTCCAGGTGTATGGCAGGGAGTTCAACAACTTGTCATTGATTTCCATTTGAACATAATCAATGCCAGCACTCTTCATTTTGGTGATCAATGTTTCAAACCTATGATAAGATTTCCAACAGTTTCTCCTTGCACATGGTTGAACATATTGAACTCACCCTTCAACATGGCTTTCTTGTTGTTCCTCATTTCTACATTTCTTTCAAACTTGTTGATCAAGCCATCCCATAATCCTTTATTAGTGGTGTGTTCCATCAAAGTTTGAGCAATTTATACTGAAAGACACACACTTAGAACACCGTAGGCCTTTTGATCATCACTCAATATTTTCTTATCTTCATCATTATAGGCCGATACAGGTTTGGGAACTGGTCCATTAGCAGTATCAGCTGTAGGAATGTAAGGATCAGACTCAATAGCTCTAAGAAGATCATAATCAGTTATTCTAATGAAGTTCTTGAAACGCCATTTGAATTCTTCAAAGTTATTGTCCCACTTAATCAGTTTAGGAGATTTACTTGTTGTCTTGGCCTCATTCTCAAAAATTATAAAACTTTTTTATATCTTCAGTCTCAGAAGTCATCATCAAAACAAGTCTTAAGTCCAAAAAGTTTACAAACTGGTTCAGTGGAATATTCTAAGTTCAAACCAATCGAGTCTTTAAAGGATTCGAATCGAGTTGGAGTAAACGAATCGAACTAGATTGCAATCGAATCGAATTGAAAATTTAAATCGAAACAAGTTTGAAAGCAAGCGAATCGAATTGGAAATTCGATTCGATTGGGTTAAGAAATTCGATTCGAATGGTTTTAGAGATTCGATTCGAATGGTTGTGAATTCAATTAGACATGATTTTAAGGAAAGTACGAATTTTACTTTATCACGTCTTTTCACACTTTACTACTTTAGAAAACTCGAATGAAACCCCTTAACACTTTGTATATCTAAGAACCACCCATTTTGAAGACTTTAACAACACAGATCTTGAACTTTAACAACTTTAACAACACAAAAACAGACAAACAATCTTTTGAACACCACCTAAAGCTAAGAACACACAACTTTCAAGCTTGCAAACACACTTTTTATCAACAAGTGAACCCGTAGACCCACTTAAGCACTTGAAAACTAATCTCCAGCACACAAACAAGACCAAAATCCAAGGTTGTGTCCCAAGATCCACAATTAGTAGAGCCGAAATCTCTGATACCAATTGTAGGTCCTATGGACGGGTCAAACAACAAACAACTAATGTTCTTGGATCAATATCTACACTAGCTAGAGGAATCACTAGTGAGGAACCAAGATCTCGGATCTTGTTTGGTTGATTATTACCCGAAGAGGTAAGTAAGAGAAGAAGAGAAGAGATTAGGTGAATGGATAAGATTATATTTACAAAAGGTTATGTAATGCATGGAGGCTTGCACCTTTTATAGTGCAAGCTCCACGCACCATTCTAACATTATTTTCGGCCCAATGGGCTTTAGTTTACATGGCCTAAGGCCCAAACATACAAGGAATAAACCGACAAGCTAACGAGTGTACAACATCAATAGAACGAGTAAATACAAAAGACTAATATACAAAACAGGGCCCCACAAGCTTGATCCGAACCCGCGTCTCAAATTAAGCTCGTTTAGTTATCGAGCATGAGTTCGAGCCTTGTATGGAAGTTCGTTTAGGCTCATCAAGCCTAAACGAACTTTCTGTATTTTTAACTTTAACCTCTTTTTGACTTCTATGTATTAACACGTCACAGACGAGTTCAAGCCGAACTTTTGCTTGTTTAAGGTACTAAACGAGCTCGAGCTGAGTTTAGGCTTGTTTAAGGGTGTTTCGCAAAATCTGAATAAAAAAACTCAAGACCGAACTCAAGTTTTAGAAAAAACGCTTGAAACAAGCCGAATCTGAGCTTGATTCTCGTAAGTAAAAATAAGTTGTGCTCAAGTCCAATCTAGCTCGCACTTGACTAAGTGCGTTTACACCCCTATCCGTTATTGTACTAATTAGTATTTAGGATTGTTGTTACTTCAAAAGCTTGTGATACACGAAAAAAAAAACGTAAGGTAACTAAGTACAAACGCAACAATAAATAAATAAACAACGAATATAGAAAGCTAAGTGAAACGCAAAAAAAATAAGTATAGTAAAAATGAAAGAAACAGATAAAAACATATTAAGAAAAACTAGTTAGAGACATGTAAAATAATTATTATAAAAACTATTTTAATAAAATAAATTAAATTGAGTAAATTTGCAATTTTTATTAATAACGAAAAAATATGTAATTGAATTTATAGTTTGGGTAAATATGCATTTAAAAAACTAGATAGGAGGAATATGTAATTAAATTTATAGATTTAATAATTATGCATTTAAATAGTTAAAGAGAGAGAAATGTGCACCCTTTCTTATAATATTTAAATATTAATTAAGTTTAATTACATTATTTTATATGATTCCAATTATGTTCACAACTGTTTCATGAACATATATTATTGGGACGGCTGAATACATCAATATAATTATATTGTTTTTTATATATGATTTCAATCATGTTCATAACTGTTTCATGAACATATATTATTGGAATGGCTGATATATTTTGGTTAGAGCGGCCACATTAGGAGATGCTAGGAGCTAACTTACAAATTACAATAAGATATAAACAAAGTATGATCACTAACCGTATTAAAAGTACAAATTAAAAATTAATTAGTAACTAACATTATTATAATGGTTTATGATTAACAAGGTTGATATAAAATGGGAATGCACCTTGTATGTAAAATGAAAAGAAAGGTAAGAAATCATGGAACCAAAGTGAACCTCTCTTGGAGTTTCACTTCTGGTTCCAAGTGTTCAAGAACTCGTTAAGGAACCACTCACGAGGGTTCCACCTCGCTATGTTCGCCCTGATCAAGACTCTCCCATCATATCTTCGCTTCCATATTCAAGACCTCAAGTACCTGTCATTGATATGGAGCGCTTATTGTCTCAAGATGATGTTACTTCAGAGGTTGAAAAATTGCACCTCGCATGTAGAGACCAGGGCTTCTTTCAGGTACGTTGTTCATTACTCGAGAAAAAGGAAAAAAAATTATTATGCATTTTAAGAAAATGTACTTAAATAGCAATTGAATATTACAGTTGATTAATCATGAGGTGAGTTTTTCATTACTTGAGAAACTAAAGAAGGAAACACAAGAATTCTTTAAGCTGCCACTAGAGGAGAAACGCAAGTATGGGCAAACGTCGAACGATGTTGAAGGATTTGGACAAGCTTTTGTTGTTTCAGAGGAGCAAAAACTTGACTGGTCCGACATGTTTAGCATAGTCACACTCCCTGTTGAACTTCGAAAGCCGCACTTGTTACCTAAGCTACCTCATCCATTCAGGTCAGTCTCCAAATGCGCCATTTAGAATATTAAATTTGTACAGAATATATAAAAAAGATGTATTAACAAATTAGTAGTTCCGTTTACAAAGAATTATGATAAAAATAGTAGCTAAAATCTGTTAGAGAGTTAGAGTTAAGTTATGTTATAGAAGGATATTTGATATAATGCTCGGAATCTAATAACAACACAGAGATGCCATAGAAGAATACTCAAAAGAAGTTGAGAAGGTAGCCTTAAAAACTCTTATGTTCATGGCAAAAGCTCTGAAGATGGAGGATGAAGAGATGAAGGTATTGTTCTCGGACGGGCTTCAAGCGATTAGGATGAACTACTATCCACCATGTCCACAACCCGAACAAGTCATCGGCTTTACCCCTCACGCAGACGGTAGCGGGATCACTTTTATTCTTCAAGTGGATCAAGTAGAAGGTCTCCAAATAAAGAAAGATGGCGTTTGGATCCCGATTATACCAATTCCCAACGCTTTCATTGTAAATGTCGGTGATGTCATACAGGTTGGTTTAGTTTTTCTCTTCACTATACATATTGTTTCCTTTTAATGGTGAACACACGTCTTCTATAATATACTACTTCTTAAAACTATCTAATGTTGTTCACTTTATCATGTGACTTAAAATTCTAAATTTGAAAACTACATTCAGATGGTATCCAATGACGAATATAATAGCATCGAGCATCGAGCAGTCGTGAACGCGGAGAAAGAAAGGATATCCATCGCCACATTCATAAACCCGAATTTGGGTATGGAGATAGGACCTGCGCGAAGCCTCGTTACTCCAAAGACATCGGCAACGGCAAGATTCACAAGGATTGGCTTTGGTCATTTCTTGAAAAACTACATGTCTCGGGAACTTGAAAGCAAAACTTACATTGACCAATACTATATTTAGTTTTCATCTACCATTTGCAATATATTTATTATGGACCTAGTTGTACTAATGTTCATCCACCACTTGCAATATATTATCGACCTACATCTGTAGTATACCGGAAATGTGTTGTCGTTACAATATGAAGGAAAAAAAAAAGGTATTTGCTTAGTTAACACAATATAATCGTCTATTGTCTACTATTATTTAAACAATCTAATTTCATTGAAATCATTTTATCCTACCTTTATTTTTTTCATTTCATTATTACTTTCATCCCGATATTTTAGTCATTTGTATTTCATTCCTTCATCTTTTGTTGCCTACCAAATATCACAAAATAATGATTTATTTCATATCTATAGGTTAACTAGACATGACAATGGAATGGTAATGATGCATCATTTACCCATTACATTACCTCATACTAAAAAAATCCTAAGGGCATGTTCGTTTTGCTGAAATGAAATTTGTTTGGAATTGGAATTGATTTTCATCCGTGTTCATTTCGTTAAAATTGGAATCTTAATTCTATGTTGGTGTGTTCAGCTGCCAAATAATTATAGTTGCGATTGGAATTGGAATTCAATTCTTTCAAATTCATTTAAGTAAAGGAATTCCAGATATTTCCAAAATGTTAAGGAATTCAATTAAATTCGTTGGAATCTTATATCGGTCGACTAAAATGGTCACATTCGGGTGTGCTCGCGTTCAGGTCGATGCCCCGGGTCGTAGTGCTTTCAGGACAACACTCCGGGTCGGTTCGCCTTCGGTTCGAAGTTATGGGTTAGTTCTCGTTCAGTTCAACGCTTTAGCTTTGATACAACACTCCGGGTCAGTTTGGTCAACGCTCCGCATCAAAACGACTTCGGTTCAATGATTCAGGTCAGTTCGTTTCGACGCTCCGGCCGTCGACACGAACACGACTTGAACGAGTTACCAACTGTCGACTCGAACACAATACGAATCACCAACCCAAACGAGACTCAGAATGTCGACCCGAATGTGACCCGATTTGTTGGCCCGAAATCGTTCCAGAGCGTCGACCCGAACGCGTCCGGACAGTCGAGCCGAAATGTTGGTTTGAACATGACACACAATGGACACGAACCACTGACCTTGACCAGAACGTACACCCTGACCATAGACCCGAACACGACACAAACGTCGACTCAGTCGGTTGACTTGAACACAACCGAAATGTTGATCCGAGTGCGATCCGGGTTCTTAACTTGAATGTGATGGGGTTGGTTGGAGATGCGGTGTTATTCATGGTGATAGATTCTAATTCATTTGTCAAATGAACATATCAAGAATGGAATTCGATTCCAATTCCTTCCAATTCCAATTCCTAATATTGAAATGTTCAGACTCTAAATCCAATTATTTCCAGTTTCAAATTCTATGAAAATTTCAGTTCCATTCAATGTTTGGTATGGAGTAATGAAACAGACGGGGGAATAGAACGAGCAAATGAATGAAATGAATCATTATTATTCCATTGTCGTGTTTGGTTACCGTGTAGTAACTCTGAATGGATTGAATTATTACTTTATATTGTTAGGAAAACATGAAAGACGAAGAAATAAATAAAATTGGTGGTGAGCGGTGATAGTGGTGGGTGGGGGTGGTGGTGGGTGGTGGTGGCGGTGGTGGTGGGTGGTGGGCGATGGCAGGAGTTAGCGGTGGCAAGCGGTGGTGGTGGTGATGGGTGGCAGTGGCAGCGCCGACGAAAATGATGGTCAGTGGTGTGGTCGAGTTCATGTAGGGTGAAAGATGGGATCAAATGAAAAAAAGAATAAGAAGGGTTGATAGAATGAATTTTGGATGTTTTAGAAGGAATGTAATTGGCAAGTAATAGGTGATTTCATTCCCTTAGCCTGTCAGCACTCTTTTTTCATCCCATTATAATAATAATCCATTCCATTCCAACTCTCATTCTTGCATATGGTATGTTTGGTTGGTGGTAATTGAATTAAGGGGAACAGAATGGAAAAATGAATGGACTTTACAATGGAATGAAATGGATCATTACCATTCATTTGTCTTGTTTGGTTAACCTATGAGAATGAAATTAATTATTAGTTTATGTTGTTTGGTATCTAAAAAATTGTAGAATGAAAATCATAAAAACACTTTTATCTCAAAATAAATTTCTCTTTTACCAAAAAAGAACTGCAATGGCGACAATGGTGGTAACTCTGGCGACGAAAATGGTGGTGGTGGTGGTGGTGGTGGCGGCGGTTAGGCAACGGGGGCGGTGGCTGTGGTAGGAGTGGCGGTGGTAGCATTGGTAGTGATGGCGATAGTAAAGTGGCGGCGACGATGGTAGCGAAAAGGTTGTGGTGGCGTTGATAGTGGTTGCAGACAATGATGGCATCGACAGTGGCGGTGGTAGCACTGGTGGTAAGGTGGTGGTGGTGGCGGCACCGGGTGGTGATGGTGGTGACGACAACGGCGGCGGTGGCGATGGTAATTGTGGTGGTGGTTGTTGTTGTTAGATGGTGTTGTTGAGAAAGTATGGTGGAGGAGGAATGTAATGAAAAAAGGGGGGGTGTTGAAAAGGATTGGTTTAGATGAAATGTGATTATATGTGTAACTTATGTTTCCATTCTATTGAAAAAACAAGCATCATTTTTTTTATTCCTACACACGAATCATTTCATTTCTTCTGTGATTTATGTTTATCAAACATTAACTAAATGTTTAGCAAAATAATCCAGTAAAATTAAACTTGGAACACACAATTTACCAACCTATACTCATCTAGATTATCACATCCTATAAAATACAATACACCCTAACATATCATTGGGTATTCTTTTAAGATATTGGAACAACCTTATCTATGAATCATCTAATACTTTTGATAAAACATTAAACATACATTCTCTTGCTTTACACATGGCCTCTAATGGCTCATTCTTTATTATTGTTAACCCTTTAGCTTCATTCAAATCAACCAATCTTTCACGAACCCTTTCCCAATCAAAACATTGAATCAATGAACCCAAAGCCATAGCAACCACTCTATTAGCTAGACCAGTTCCTAAGCCTTGCTTCTTTCCAATCCCAAATGGCATATAATCATACCCTTTACTACACAACCCTTCAAACCTTTCTGGTCTGAAACGTGTAGGGCCATCCCACACCTTTGGGTCCCTATGGATAGCCCATGTGTTCACGAATAACATTGTTCCATGTGGTATATGGTAGCCTCCAATAGTACACTCATTGGAGGACTCGTGTGGCACGAAGAGTGGTGTAGCCGGATATAATCTAAGTGTTTCGTTTACTATGTTTTGTAGGTATTTTAGCTTATGGAGATCGTTTTCTTGTATCAAGTGGCCTTGTCCAATATTTTCCTCGACTTCTGCTCGAACTTTTTGAAAAACATGTGGATGGTTCAGGAGAAGCGACATCGCCCATTCTATCGTTGCCGCGGAAGAATCCGTACCAACAAGTAACAAGGTCTGCATTAATCAAGAACATGTAAGTTTAAGCATAGTCTTTACAAAACTAAACCACACCGAAAAAACTAACAAACCGACATAATCGTACATAATTAATTGACCCAAACTTATAGTAAACTATACATACCAACATAATACCCTACGTAAAAGTAATAGTCTTTATTACAAATGAATAAAACTATACATACCAACATAATACCCTTGAGTATGTGATCAGAGTAGTTTTCATGCAATGATTCTTGCAAAGAAAGTATTCCATCAATCATTTCCTTATTAGAAACACCATCTTTCTTCCAGAACTCATCCAACAAATCCTTTGAACATGCATCTTTTTTTGCCTTTAATCTCAACAATGTCTTCTTCATATCATCAATATTAATCCACTGCATGAATGACAAAAGCTCGTCTGGATACCGAGCTCGAGCTTTAAACATGTCCATAATCATCTGTCGAAAGTTAAGATCCGCCATCAAATCATCAACTTCCAGGCCAAAGATCCTTTTCCCAGACACAATCCTCGTAATAATATTAAACGACATGTCTTGCAACCTTGGCCTCAATCCCACACGTGTGAAATTATTATGTAAAATTCCAAACATTAAACTCTTGATCAAGGTGCGGGTTTCGTCTTGTCTAACAACCGAGTACGTGTTGAGCCTCCTGATCGAGAAGAGTTCGATGGTGGTGACGTGGCGAAGCTTCCGCCAATACGGGCCATAATGGGCCGCGATCATGGAAGCGTAGTCGTGTTTCACGGGCCGCGATAGTGGGCTGCAGTATGGGCCACATGGCTGGTATTCTAACACGTTGATATGCGTTACACATTCTTCAACAAGGGAAGAGGATGACAGAACAAGGACCGGGCGGGACCCAAACCGAAGGATGAAAG
The DNA here is from genome assembly GCF_021521415.1 of Bidens hawaiensis. Lineage (NCBI taxonomy): Eukaryota > Viridiplantae > Streptophyta > Magnoliopsida > Asterales > Asteraceae > Bidens > Bidens hawaiensis. The sequence continues at coordinate 27,048 of NW_027498212.1, read as the reverse complement.
CGTGACCGTATTTTAACGAAAGCGTGTGCAAAACGCGGTGTAACGGGTCTTGGATTAGATGTAGATGGCCGATTATGGGTAAAGAAAGAGGGGTTGGAGGAACGTTTTTGTGAATTTGTGGAATCTGAAGAAGGAATTTGGAAAGAATAAAAAGGAAGAAGAAGAAGAAGAAGAAGGAAATAAAGGGAAGGAAGTAGTAATAAAATAGGTGTTGATCCATTGAACAAGGAATTAAGGTGATGGTGTAAAAGGAGCATATATTGGTGGGATTCAGATAATAAGCTTGAAAAATGGTTATGTTATTATTATTTTTGGAAATTTTTAGGTTACAAAGTTTCAAATCTACATATATGCCTATAGTTTATTATTATTATTATTATTATTATTATTATAGAAAATGAACAACCTTGATAATATCATTTAATAGTACATATACATATATCTAAGTAACAACGGCAAGTGGCATGTTATATAAGAGCACGTTCATCATTGTCTATATATTGAGCATACAACTTTTCTGGTATTGACAAGTCTGTTAATGCAAAAATATAAAACAATCGAGAGGTACATGGCGATAGTTGTAACTTGTAACAATGGCTGAATGAGCGTTGTAGGGTGATAAGAGGTCAGTCGACAAGGCCAGGCCTTCTATTGGTAGTTGCAACGTAAGCGTGATTTCATAGTTCTCCTCATGTGATGCATATGATCTGTTGTGTTTTAAAGGCGGGGTCAAACAAGGTTAGGGTGGAAAAGATGTAGTTGTAGTGACTGAGTCTATGAGGGAGATTGTGGTCGGCGTTCAAGAGGTGAAGGATTTGGAGAGATTTTGAACGGATATGAGAGAGTTGGGGTTGTAGAAAGATTGGAGAGGCTTAGGCCGTTAGGCTTGAGGCGGACTGAGCGTTAACGGATGAAGAGATGTGGGTTTGAAGCGTTCTTTAGGTTGAGATGGCGTCATAAAGGTGTTTTTAGCCAATGTGATGGTTTTTGGGAGCTCTGTTTATGGAGAGATGGGCTTGAATGACTTTGAGGGAGGCGTGAATTGCGTAATAATTTAAATTAAAAGGTGTGGTAAATGATGAGGGGGTAAAAGAATGTGTTTTTAATGTCTAATATTGTGCATTTTAGTTATTTAAATACATTGAACGTGATTACGTTAAGTTCTTTTATGTTTGTAGGTGATTGGTGCTTAAAACGAGTTAAAAATTGTCTATCATATGTCGTGTTATTTTAATATTATTATTTCATATTTGAGTTAATGGTTTTCTTGAGATTAAATAAATAATGAAAAAACAGAAATGAAAAGGAAATAAAGTTCTCGTGGCATTTGCTTTACGTTAAAAAAAAGAATTTAAGTAATTAATTATCTTAATCATTTTATTATTGATTGAAACACGTGTATTCCATCTTTATGTGCAGGATCAATTAATCAAATCAAAAGAAAACCAAAGGAGTTGGAGCTATATTGTGATATGGGCCATAAGTTTTAGTAAAATCCGCATTGGGCTGAATTTGAATGAATTACTATCGGTGTGAAGAAAAGATGAGAAAAGAACAGGCCCACAAGTAATTAAGAGGTACAAGATTTTGTTAAAAGTTTTAGGGGGGTTTGACGGCAGCAGAGGTTTTGGAGAGAACACAAAAAGGCAGACACAAAGGGGCAGCCTCATGGCTGTTATGCATTCAAATCAAGACGTGATAATCATGATGATACAAGGCTAATATCGTTGTAACTTCCCCTGGGTGAACGATTCGTTTAGGTTAAACATTAAACTTTGTTTTATTTATGTTTGGATTTTTTCTTGACAGTGACAACGTTGTATGAACATATTGATGTGTTGGTTTATTTAAACTCTTTGCATGTGTTAGTAATCCTTGCTTTACAACTTGTTCGGTTGATGACAAAACCTAGTAGCTTGTTTGGTGACAAAGAGTAGGTCGATTCACACTAATAAATAGGGTAACTGAATTATAAAAGATCCAATGACAAATATCTACTTTTAATTACCACCTAAATTAACCGACTTTCCAACACCATATCTATGTGGTTTCCAATAAATGAAACGAGTTTTGTGTAAAACCTTAAACCTGAAACCTAGAGGAGGTTGCATTTTCTTTAAATTGTTTTTAAAATCAATCTTCTAACTTTTGCTTGATATCGTTTGTCCACATTAGTTATAATTTTAGATTAAAATAGTCAAACAAATTTTGTAATACTAACCACATGCTCCTCATGGATACGATACCCTACTTACTCTAACTATTTAGTTTAATTGGGTTTTTGACTGACTAAAACGACGGTCATCAAAATGGCGCCGTTGCCGGGGAGCTAATGCGCTTGGTGTTGCGTTACTTGTTTGATTAAAAATAAAAGAAAATATATATATATATATATATATATATTTAAAAAAAACTTTTTTTTTATTTCTTTTTGTTTAAGTTTGGTATTACGTGTGGTGTTGCTTGTCTTTGCTTGTGCAGGAACTTATTATCATGTTGGCAGCATACGTGTAGTTCGGTTATGAGTTATTACAGTAATCAAAGCCCACCAGGTAGCCCATTGTACCCACCATTCTCACAAAAACAACAATTTTCAAACTTTGACCTGCCACATCCTCAAACCCAAAACCAATATGAATATGATGAGTTTGATGAGATTGTGCCTTCAGTGCCACCATATAACAAAGAAGTCAGAATCGGGTCAAGTTCGGTCGGTAAAGGTATAATGGTGATCAACCAAACGATTATGGAGTACATCAGGGTCAGGATGAGTATATGGATGGAGTGCCTAGGGCGAATCACAGAGCCCCAGTTAGAGGAGTTTCCTGTCATTTTGTGCCTAAAGTACCAAAGAACGCCTCACTGTTCGAGCCATCACATCAGAATGCAAGATCTTTTGAAACACCAATTCAGAATTGCTATGAAGGAAGTCAAAGTAACTATCAAAGCAACTTGCATAATCAAGGGAATAGGCAAATGAGTCAACATGGTTCGAATTATAACTCCATCAATGAAAAATTGGATACAATTATTGAGTTAATGATGCGTATTCAAAAAGGCAATGCGATCAGAAATAAGGAAATCAAGGCATTATCACAGCAGGTTGGACAATTAGCTGAAGAAGTGGCAGTCATCAGAAGAGATCAAGATAATGTAACATTTCGTTTTCTTTTTCTTTTTTTCTTGTAATCGTTACCCGAACCGTTTAAGGGTTCGGTCACTTGTTTAATAAAACGTCGTATTTATTGAGTACTTAATTCGTTATAACTTTATTATTTATTAAATTTAACTAATAAAAATAACCCAAACCCACCCCCCTAGTCCGACCGGCTGACCCAAACCCCAAAACCCGACCCGGTGCACCCCAAACCATTCAAAATCTTCAATTCCTGCTCGTTTATGATCTGTTGGTACATGATGTCAGTAGTTCAGTATCTAGTATCTGTAATCGTGTTAGTTAGATTTGTATTGGTGTTTTAGTTAACTTGTCTCACAAGTTCATCTAATATAAGCGAACTTGTGGACAAGCGAAGTTATCAACAACTTCGCCTAGTCTGTTAGGCGAAGTTGTCGATAACTATATATGTTTGGCTACGGCGTGTTTTGTAAAGGGTTTAGTACGTGTAATTGTGATTTGGCTATCACGTGTTAAAGGAGTTGCAATACAACGTGTCTATAAAGTATTGTAATGTGTCTTTGTACTTGGGTTTAACGTATATCGCGTCTAACACTCGTATCGTCTTACGTAGGGATTCCGCACCTACGTAATACGAGATATTTCCGTGTAGATCCGGCTGGAACCTACAATTGGTATTAGAGCGTTTGCTCGTGATTGTGTGGTTCGGGATTATCACACGAGTGTAGAAATCGTTCCGTTCGACTATTCGCGGGACGAGTTTACGTTGAAATATCGATTTTTTGTGTCCTACCCATCTCCCACCATCAAGAATAACCCATTACACCTTCGCATACCTCGAAATACGTCAAATTAAAACCTGCAAAAACCATTTGTTCATCAGGCGAAGTTGCCGTCACTGTTTGTAGGGTTTAGGCGAAGATATTAGTTTAAGCGAAGTTATCATTAACTTCGCTTGTCTCACAAGTTCGCTTGAATTAAGCGAAGTTGTCAATAAGCGAAGTTAACTTCAGGCGAAGTTAAGAAGCCAAGTGAAGTTGAGTATAAGCGAAGTCAAGCTTAAGCGAAGTTAAGCACAACTTCGCCTACTAGGCACTGTTCAAAATAATAAAAACTTATTTTATACTTTCCTCGTGTTTTAAGTTGTGTTTATTTCAGCGATGACTTCGATAAACATTACGAAACTGGTGAAAATGGAAGTTGAGGCCGGTTCAGCAACTAAGGCCCCAAAAATGCTAAAGGGTACCAATTTCGTGGCTTGGAAAGATCGGTTTGAGCAGTATGTTAAATATCAAGATGCTAAGATGTGGGTGTTCATTCAAGATGGATACATTCCACCAACGGCCTTGTTTGAGGGTCGTGATCAGATTAAGAAGTACAATAAGATGGAAGAGGAAGAAAAGAAGATGTATGAGGCAGAGAGTAAAGCTCATGCAGCAATCACCATGGCTCTTCCACAAGAAATTCTACACACCTTCAAGAAATACAAAACTGCTATGAGCTTTGGAAAGCTCTAGAAAACCGATATGAAGGTAATGTGGGGATACATGCATCCAAGATGAAGCTACTAAAAACCCAATTCTCGGTGTTCAAATATTTGAAAAATGAATCACTTGATGATATCATCACAAGATATTATCACCTGATGACCGAACTCAGCAATTACTCCATTGTATACAAAGAAGAGGAGATAGTAGAGAAACTTCTTGATGCTCTTCCACCGAAATGGGAAATGTACACGGTCTTGATGAGAGAAGATAAAGAGTTTGCCGATTTTGATTTGGAAACAACAGTCAATAAATTACGAACTTTTGAACTTAACATGGTTAGGAAAGAGACACCAACTGATCAGGTTCAGGATCCGGGTATGTACGGTGCAAAAGTTAGTTCAAGTTCAAGCTCAAGATCAGAATCATCTGCTTACTACTCAAAGGGAGACTCAAGCTCAAACTCAACTCATGATGGTCATGTGACTCTCAACATGGATGGTGATGTATGTTTTGTAGCTGGAGGAAGTAATTCTTCAAAACCTCAAGCCACAACTGGTAACTTTTCATCAAATGCTCAAACCAACAAATACTCACAGATGCCCATGAGTGTTAAATCAGCTGAACAGCAGTTTGCCCTCTATGCATCTTTCATTGCATCTTATGAAAATTACATCAAAGGTAAAATAGTCGATCCCGCAACTTTGGATGAAGACTATGATCAGATTGATGCTGATGATCTGGAAGAGATGGATCTGCAGTGGCAGATGGCGATGATAGTAAGAAGAGTTAAAAGGTTCATGAAGAAAACGGGTGGAAAGTTCGTTGGTGAAAGACCAGGGTTTGACAAGTCAAAGGTTCGATGCTATAACTGTCAACAAAATGGTCACTTTGCCAAGGAATGTACAAATGAGAGAGTCGAACGCAGCCAGACCAGGCCTGCACAACAGAATGGGGGAGATAGTGAGAATAAGGCTATGGTATCTAGACACAATATTGGGTATAACTGGAATCTACAGGTTGAGGAAGTCTTCGAACAGGCAAATTTAGTTAACATCGAAACTGGAGGAAGCGAGAGGGAGAAGGGGGAAAATCAAGCTTACATGGCAGAAGTGAACGATCAGCTTTCTGAGGTAAGTTCTGAACTCCCTTGTATGCAATGCGAAAATCTGTCTGAACAATTGAAAACAATAACTGATCAGTTTGTTAGTTTGGACGCTCAATTTAAAACGTTAAAAGAAGATCATCATTACACTAAAACTAGAGAAAACAGTTACTCGGTAAAAATAAAAGCTAGTGAAAAAGATATCAGAAGTCTTAAAGCAAGTCTAGCTGAAAAAATACAAGTAATTGATCTTAGTTATGAAGTGTTAGAAGAAAAAACCAAACTAATTGCTGACAGGGATAAACAGATAGCTGATTACCAGGTAAAAGTGGTGGAATTAAACAGAAAAATTGAACAATTTAGAAACTCCTCAGCAATGCTTGATCACATCGTAAGTGTTCAACGTTCCCCAGCTAAAAAAGGGGGAATTGGCTATTCTGAAGTTCTACCACCATATAATCATAACTATACGTATAATCCTAGTAATCATAAATCTGTTGATGATGAGATTAGTCAGACAGTTCCTGTCAAAGTTTCGATTAAAGAACCTGAAGTTAGTCAAAGCGAAACAAGTAAGCCTGTTTCGAATGTTAAGATTTATGTTCCTAGTTCTGTCTCATCAAATTCGGACAAGACATCCGAATCTAGTGAGATAAAAGAAGAGGTAGTATTACTAAAACGTGGGGAGGAATATAAGCCAACTGAAAAGATTTCTCCCCTAAACCCGTTTGTCCCACCATATGTTAGACAAACGAATAGTAATGCAACCTCAACATCTGAAACAACTGTTGAGACGAAAGTTGAACACAGGAGTTGTTTCAGATGCAATCAAATCGGACACCTAATTGCTAATTGCCCTCTAAATCAGAGATTCAGAGGTATGAGGCCTCCAAAAACTGAGAATAAAACTAATAGTAATTACTATAATGGTAAGATTGCTAACTCTCCAAAATTCAGACATTGGACTAATCCAAGATTTCAAAGAAATCGATCTCAGTTTTTCCCAGTAAACAACCAAACCAACAATTATAATTCAGTTAATTCACTAAGGTTTGGATGGCCTCATAGTCAATTCTCAAGAAGGTATTATAGAACTTACAGAAATTATTCTCAAACTGACTCTGAACAGCCAAAGTACGGGATGTCGTTTAACAGATTTAATCGACCCAAGACCAATAGGTCTTGGGTCCCCAGATTTTAATCCTTTGCTTTAATCGTGCAGGAACAGTTGAACAGGACTGTAAACAATCGTTGGGTTGTAGATAGTGGCTGTTCCCGGCACATGACTGGTAACAAGAATTTGTTACACGAATGGAAACCTGTTCAAGGAGGAAGGGTAAGTTTTGCTGGAGAGAGTGGTGGTAGAATTACTGGTATTGGAACTGTAACAAATGGAAAAATGAAATTGGAAAAGGTGAATTTTGTTGAGGAGTTGAAGCATAATTTGTTGAGCGTATCTCAAATTTGTGACAAAGAGTACACAGTGCACTTTACTAAAACTGAGGCAATTGTTCTGTATCCTGGTTTCAAGATACCAGAGGCATGGGTGGTGATGAAGGCTCCAAGAGAAAAGAACACATACGTCATGGATATGAGGTCAACTGAGATGACAACAGAAGAATCATGTCTTCTGTCAAAGGCAACTGAATCTGAGTCTGAGTTATGGCATCGAAGAATGGGGCATATACATCTTCGAAAAATGAACTACATTGTCAAGAATGGGCTGGTGCTTGGTGTTCCCTTGAAGAACTTCAACTTTGAAGACCAATGCTTATCGTGCAAGAAGGGAAAGCAACACAAGAAACCTCATCACACCAAGAAGGTTAATTCAATTGTCAGTACCCTAGACCTACTTCACATGGATCTCTTCGGTCCCGTGAATGTAAAGAGTCTAGGGGGAACATCGTACTGCTTGGTAATAACTGATGATTACTCTCGATATTCTTGGGTATATTTTCTGAAGACAAAAGATGAGACGGTACAGTTGGTAATTAACTTGATTACTAAGATTGAGAATATTGTGGGGAGAAAGGTTAAGTATATCAGGAGTGATAATGGGACAGAGTTCAAAAACTACCAGATGGAGCTGTTCTGCTTACAGAAAGGTGTTGGTACATGATGTCAGTAGTTCAGTATCTAGTGTCTGTAATCGTGTTAGTTTGATTTGTATTGGTGTTTTAGTTAACTTGTCTCACAAGTTCGCCTAATATAAGCGAACTTGTGGACAAGCGAAGTTATCAACAACTTCGCCTAGTCTGTTAGGCGAAGTTGTCGATAACTATATATGTTTGGCTACGGCGTGTTTTGTAAAGGGTTCAGTACGTGTAATTGTGATTTGGCTATCACGTGTTAAAGGAGTTGCAATACAACGTGTCTATTAAGTATTGTAACGTGTCTTTGTACTTGGGTTTAACGTATATCGCGTCTAACACTCGTATCGTCTTACGTAGGGATTCCGCACCTACGTAATACGAGATATTTCCGTGTAGATCCGGCTGGAACCTACAATTGGTATCAGAGCGTTTGCTCGTGATTGTGTGGTTCGGGATAGACCACCAGTACAGCGCCCCGTATACTCCGCAACAAAATGGGGTGGCTGAGAGGAAGAACATGACTCTAATTGAAGGAGCCAGAACCATGCTGGCTCATGCTAAACTTCCCGTGGTGTTCTGGGCTGAAGCAGTTGCCACAGCCTGTTATATCCTTAATCGTGTTTTAACTGTTAAAAGGCTAAATAAAACTTGTTATGAACTTATGCATGGTCGAAAGCCAAACTTGAATGGTCTCGAACCATTCGGGTCCCCATGTACGATATTAAAGACAAACTCTAAATTTGGTGAGAAAGCCGACGAAGGTATTTTAGTCGGATATGTTGTTGGGACACCCAACAGAAGAGTCTTTAATTTATCGAACAGCAAGGTTGAAGTGGTATGTAACACCGACATCACGAGTTACAAACCACCAATGCCCAGCACGGGACCTGCTGAAGCTTTTGACTATGATAAACTGTTCAAATCCTTTAATATGCCTTACTTGGATTTTGCAGAAGTTGATGAGAAAATTGTTTCACAGATCATGTATGACGAGGAGGAAAACATTGTGCAACGTCCACGACACGATGAAAGTCAATCTTCCACGTCAAGTGCCATTAATGCACCTGCCGCCTCTAATGAAGAAGAATTTTACAACCCTTTTCACTCTCAACAACAATCACCCATTGATGAACTCTCTTCGAACCTGGAAGACAATCTGCAAGTCAGTTCGGTTCCGACTACTGGAGTTCACAAAAATCACCCTTTAGAGAACGTGATAGGTGATCTATCTGACGGTGTACAAACAAGACGAAGCTTGAATGAGCACACCTGTGTTTACGCAAGCATTAAAGAAACTGGTATCATTAACGAGTGCTTATACACCTGCTTCATCAGCCAGATTGAACCAAAGAACTATCAAATGGCTCTAAAAGACAGCTCGTGGGTCGAAGCCATGCAAGAAGAGTTAGCCCAGTTCGAGAAGATGGAGGTATGGAAATTGGTTGCAAAACCGAAGAATGTGCATGCGATTGGCACCAAATGGGTTTTCAAATGTAAGAGAGATGAGAAAGGAATAATCATCAGGAACAAGGCGAGGCTGGTCGTAAAAGGGTTTAATCAGCAAGAAGGGATCGACTACAATGAAGTGTTTGCTCCTGTGGCAAGATTGGAAGCGATTCGTTTGTTTTTGGCATTTGCTGCACACAATGAGTTGAAGGTGTTCCAGTTAGATGTGAAAAGTGTGTTTCTTAACGGTAAAGTCGATGAGGTTGTGTACGTTGAGCAGCCTCCAGGTTTTCCTGACCCAGACTTTCCTGATCACGTATACAAATTAAGTAAAGCGCTATATGGACTACATCAGGCCCCTCGTGCCTGGTACGCAACCTTGTCTGATTACTTACTTGAGAATGGGTTCGAAAGAGGAAAGATCGACAGCACGCTGTTTGTCAAGAAAAAGGGGGGAGACTTTCTCCTAGTTCAAGTCTACGTGGACGACATCATCTTTGCTGCTTCAAAAGTCGCCATGTGTCAGGAATTTGAGGAAGTCATGAAAAGGAGGTTTGAAATGAGTGCAATGGGTTAATTAACTTTCTTTTTAGGATTGCAGGTTGATCAGAAGAAGGAGGGGATGTTCATCCATCAAACTAAATATGTCCAAGACGTTCTCAAACGCTTCAAGATGGAGGACAGCACTCCATTTGATACTCCGGTTTGCGTCAACCACAAGCTGGTTGCTGATTCAGACAGTGACGCAGATGTGGACCCCACCCAATATCGAGCAATCATAGGTTCTTTAATGTATTTAACTGCATCTAGACCTGACATTATGTTTGCAGTTTGTCTATGTTCTCGATTCCAGGCAAGCCCAAAGGAATCTCACATGAAGGGAGTGAAGAGAATACTGCGGTATCTCAAAGGCAAGCCTAAGCTGGGATTGTGGTACACGAAAGGGGGAGACCTGGACTTGGTTGCTTACACGGATTCTTACTATGGAGGTTGCAATCAGAATCGGAAGTCGACAACCGGTGGATGCCAGTTTCTGGGAGGAAGATTGGTGTCTTGGCAGTGCAAAAAGCAGACCTCTGTAGCCATTTCTACCTGTGAAGAAGAGTACATGGCAGCATCAAACTGCTGCTCCCAGGTTCTCTGGATACAACAGCAATTGCGCGATTACGGTCTGAATTTCACTCAAACTCCTATTTGCATTGATAACACTGCAGCGATCTCAGTAACTAACAATCCCGTAAAGCACAGCAAAACTAAACACATTGACATTCGTCATCATTTTATACGGGATTGTGCTGAGAAGAAATTAATAGTGCTCGAAAAGGTTGATTCGTTAGATAATTTCGCTGATCTTTTTACTAAAGCGTTTGACAGAACTCGTTTTCAAAACCTTGTTGAGTTTAATGGGATGATCAATCCCGAGTAACCGTATTTTTCGTTTTTACTTAAAAAAAAAACGTCACTACCGCTTAGAATTATGTCGGTTGCTTCTGTTTGAAGGACATATCTTTGGATGTGTTTGGTCCTCACTTCTACCAGTAGATTATGAGGATAGCCATTAACCAGATGACAGAAAGCGACTGGGGCGGTTTATGATGTGTTTTCATTCTGTCGCTGAAAAATAGTCATTCATACTTAGTTAAAAGGACGCATATTCGTAAACCTTGAAGCTGCTTTTGGTGGCCAAGGATTTTTTGATATGGAACGAGTCGATCCTGAGGAAGAGGTTCAGGTTTCAGTTGCACAGGTTTCTAGTATGGATGTGTCGTTGGTAGCTACGTCGGTAGCTGATTCTGAAAGAACCGATTCTGACTCCTCAGCTAATGATGTTGCTGAAGCAAGACAGATACTGGTCGCTCAAGAGAGGATTCACGGTAAAAGAAAGAAAGATACTGATGACAGTGAATCTGATTTTGAGGAGGAGTTGGGTCGGTTGATTCGTCGATCTAAAAGGGCAAGAACGGGTGAAGGATCGGGAGCTGGTGAAAGCTCGAGGGTGGCTAGTTTCTCTCCACCTGCTCTATCTGGTATGACTATGGTCCCTGCATCGTTGCCTGTGACAGGACCGATCACCTTAGGTGCCCCCGTTTTGACAACATCATCTTCTTTTGGCTTTCCACCTACCACATTTCAGCTTTCGACTCCAGAAATTGTGTCCTTGCCACCTCTTACACTTACTCCATCGGAGGTTGTTGCAAGATTCGTTGAGTCGACGCTGGTTGCCACCGCAGGGTTATCTGTTACAATACCACCTGCGGTTACGTTTCAACCTGTTTCTGATGTCCCGGCTACTTTGGGGATCCCTTCACCATATGCTCAAGACACCTCTCATATGAGTTTTGATTTTGATGCAACCTTATCTGACTCGGACAGAATAGCAGCTCTTGAAAGGGTCGTGGCGGAGCAGTCGAGAATAAATCTGATCCAGACTCACGCTATTCAGCGCCTTGTTGCAGAGAATCAGATTCAGTCGTCCCTCCTGATTGAGCACGGTAAACTTTTTGATGCCTTGAAATAGTTCTTGGCATCTCAGTGGGAGACGAGCTGCAAAGGCGACGAGTTGAGGACGAAGAAGAGGAATGATCGAGACGATGATCCCAATGCATCGAAAGGTGCAGGTGGTGAGTTGCCAAGAACTGAACAAGCTCTTGGGACTTCCACATCTCAGGGAGAGTCTACTGGTGCAACTGCTGAATCGGGGGGTGATGATGTGGTGGTAGTGGATGCTGAGGAGGTGTTGGGTGATGATACTGTGGGTGACGACGATGTGTTACCGAGTGAAGAGATTGAGAAGATAGGTGCTGATATTGTAATTGATAGTGAGATTGAAGAGGGAGAGATTGTGGAAGAAAACGTTGTGCATGAAATTCCCGAAGTTGATAAGTCAGATATGGGCCAAGATATGGGAAGCGATGAGACTGAATGGGAAGAGCAGCCGAGATGGAAAGAAGGCTATGCTCAATGGTTCGTAAAGACAAAGAAACCGGCGGTTCCTACTATGTTCAAGAAGAGTTACAACATCAAAGGATATGCTGAATTGAAGAAGGGGATTATATGCTGGTTATATGATGAGCAGTTGAGGCTGTTTGTGATTAAACGTTTTGACGGAGTTCAGTATTTCAAGAGATTGTTGAGATCGTTTAATACCTTGTCGGGGTGTGAGGTGAAGGACTTAGCCAAGTTGGGGTTGATAAACAGGAGTGATGATAATATGGCTAGGATTATTGGGAATATCGTTTGGAAAGAAAGTATAAAAGATAAAAAGTTCGAGTTATTAAAGCCGCAGAAAGGAAAGCTCGTTGAAGATAAAGACAGAGGTATGAGAGCTGATGGCAAACCTTGGATGATAATGAAGTATAAGCCGATCCGGTGTTTAAAAGAAGTGCCGATGAAACAGATGCCCAAGGATGTCCTAAAGAATCTGAAATGGTGGTATGTCGATAGTGAAACAGCTGAAGCGGTAATGGAGGATGAAGATGAACAAGAGTTGCTGAGAGTGTATGATCCTATGCACTTGGTGAATTTGTCTCAAGCTGATTTGCAGGTGCTGAACGAGAAAAAGATATTCTATATTCCGGCATGGAAAGAAGAAGCCAAGAAATATTAGAGAGTAGTTTCCGTTTGTGTCAGAGAAGGAGTTCATGCTTGAAGACGGGTGACTTGAGTTTTGGGATTACAAGACACGTGATTGAAGTTAGAGATATGAAGCTACTGCCAAGGGGGAGTCTGTTGGGACATGATGTCAGTAGTTCAGTATCTAGTGTCTGTGATCGTGTTAGTTAGATTTGTATTGGTGTTTTAGTTAACTTGTCTCGCAAGTTCGCCTAATATAAGCGAACTTGTGGACAAGCGAAGTTATCAACAACTTCGCCTAGTCTGTTAGGCGAAGTTGTTGATAACTATATATGTTTGGCTACGGCGTGTTTTGTAAAGGGTTCAGTACGTGTAATTGTGATTTGGCTATCACGTGTTAAAGGAGTTGCAATACAACGTGTCTATTAAGTATTGTAACGTGTCTTTGTACTTGGGTTTAACGTATATCGCGTCTAACACTCGTATCGTCTTACGTAGGGATTCCGCACCTACGTAATACGAGATATTTCCGTGTAGATCCGGCTGGAACCTACATGATCGATTAATTTAGGAATTTGGCATATTCCACTGAATAAATGTGTCTACCGACAACCTATACATGGTAATTGGTTAGCTAAGACGACTAATTGATTCGTAATCGCGAGTAAAACGAACCGCGACCTATATGGTTCCTAAAACACTATAAATACGCCGCCATTTTTCAATTAAACCTGCACACACATCCCTCACTACCTCGCGAATCAAAACCCCAACCTAATTATAACAAACAAGCCCGTTAATATCAGTTTTGATCTCAACTTGAGCCGCAAACCCTAAACGGTCGATTTCCCTCAATACATCATCATTTTCGGTAATTAATTAATGTTTCTAGATCGTTTTTGACCAGCAAACATTAACCCTATATCAATTCGGACTCACGATAATCAAAGAAGCCGATTGAAGATTTAGGGTTTGCTTGTTGAAATTGGGTTTTGGTGTCTAACTGCTTATATTTATAAGCAAACTGATGTAACTAACAAATCAACACACCAGCCCAATGGCTGGTGCGTAGGCTGTTAAAACTCTGGAACCGGTCCAGGCGCAGGTTCGAGCCACTCTGGACCCAGTTTTTGTTATTTATTTTTTTAAGTCTTTTAAACAATTTCTTTTATATTAATATATGGTCATAACATTTAATAAAGGTAAATTTGATAAACCGAACCTCTAGACTTGTTTTTCTCCATAAAATCTTTTATTTATATGTACGAATATATATGAATGTAATGATAACTCGTTTAATAATCCAAATTGTGTTCATTTTAAAAATCCATTTTCGTCTTAGCTTTTCCGACTTTTATATCACTTTATAAAACATCCATTTTATTAACGTAATGAAAGCAAACATGGGTAGTAGTAGCAGTAGCAGTAGCAGTAGCAGCAGCAGCAGCAGCAGCAGCAGCAGCAGTAGGAGTAGTAGTAGTAGTAATAATAACCCTTATAATTAACGAAAATGTAACTATCAATATTTTTAACCACATCGACTCTCAAAACCTGTCATAGATCTTAATATTTCGTTATGACTATATTTAATTCGCGTTGTCATTAACAACTAGGAATATTTGTCGGTGAACCTCGAGGAGCCTGATCGTTTTCCATCATATCCTTTTCTTTTATTATCTCGTCCTCGTTTATCCTACTTTATAAGGTAAGTAAATTCATATCCCCTTTTACCGCTTTATAATTTTGGGGGCGTTATGCGTTTACAACCAAATTTATTATAGATTTCCACTAAGGTTCCAATATTTGCGATTATTGAAATTGCTCGATTAGTTGATACGTGTAAATGTGACTATGTGTTTACTTTTGTTGTGGTGGTTGGTATATCATCCTCATCCTCATTAGTATGATCATACACCGTCGGAGTAAACCATTATCAATACGATTCGGATGAAAAGACAACTTTATTTAATGTTATACTAGTTGTAGTGATTTACAATTATCGTATGGAATTGTCTTTCATTATTATATATACTCAAAAACTGTGATTTACTTGCTCAACTTTATGTTGACAAAAAATATATATTTTCACGCATGACGCAGGTAGCTTTATCAGATGAATCTAGTATTGGAAGTTAGATGAGACCTTAGGTTGCTTGATGAATGAAGAACACTTTTATTTTAAGTTATTTATGTTTCGAATATTTAAATGTAACGGTATTTCTTTTGAGACAATGTTTGTGCTTTTAAATCTTGATATACGAATGAATAATTTAGATATTGAGACGTGTATTTTATTTAGTGTCTTCTGAGCTATGATACAATCAATGTCACGCCCTGGCATGTTCTGCCGTAGGTTGGGGTGTGACAGATTGGTATCATATCTGAAGGCTATAAGATAGGCGGTTAGACGTAACGACCTAGTAGCATGCTTAGGGTCCCCATACGTGTTCCTATACGTGCACCCTACTTATTTAAACTTTTGTGCATAGCTTAGCGTATTTATATTGTTCATCATATACAATTGTACACAAAAGCACACACTTAATCCAAGGTTATGCCTCACTCTCAAAAATTATTTTTAATAAAACTCTAGGACGATTTTTAATCGGGAAATTCCTTGTGAAATCCCACCTTTTTACTCCGCTCTCCTTGAGGATGATTTGTGGGACGGATATGTAGTAACTGTAAGAGGGACGCACTTGTTAACCGAACCCTTGACACCAAGGCTTGCGAGCCTAAGGAAATACAATGCGCAAAATCTCAATCAACCGCGAGACCTGGTTTCCTTCCTGGATTGTTCGGTAAGGGTGTGGAACTTATTAGGCCAAATCATATCACACCAAACGTACCCGAATCTACTACCCTCATTGTATTAAACGTGGTCATGTGACGATCACATCCTTAAATTTATAACCGAATTCACGGTAATCCGTGGCTAAAATCGGTTTTCCGTATTGTGTTTTGTTGAACGGATGGATGAAGTATGTATAATGGGGTGGTTCCCGAACTACTTCAACCATCTACCTCAACACCCCCTTAAATCCAATTTTCGATTGATTTTGTTTAACTAGTGTTCGATATTTTTTATTTGTTGGAAGGACCCATGGTGGTTCATGAAGCCCTAACTGACAAATGAACCCATGTATTTTAATTCAAGTTATGTTGTTATATATATTTATTTTTTCTCAAAATGTTAAAGATGATAAAATGTTATATAATCAAGTCTCGTAAGTAATGAAATTCTCAACCTCAAAAACAATCCCAAACTTAATGCACAATTACTATATTTCATCAATTATTTATACTTGCAACGTTCACCCGAGTCTTGCGAACCTTACACCTTTTACCCTTGCAGCATGTCTTCTCGTCTCCTCAACCGTAACCGTCGCACCGGCAACTCTGGCCGCAACATGTCAACCCACATTGCTAAGGGCATCGTGGAAGCCCTCCCAACGATCATATCTTAATTACGAACTGTGATGTTGCTACATCATCCACAACTCCGAACCCAATTGCTTGCTCCCTCAAACAATTCGAGAGTGCCAACCCGCCCGAATACTTCGGCATCGACGGTGCTACCATTCTCCCCCAATGGTTCGAAGAAATGGAGAGCGTGTTCCTCCATTGTGAATGTCCCGAGGACAAGAAAACCACTTACGCCTCGAGCGTACTCAAGAAGAATTCCCTCAATTGGTGGAATGGTGAGAAGCGCACGCTTGGCGCCGAGGTTTCCATGGCCTTTTCATTGGATGACCTCAAGAAACTCATGCTCAAGAAGTTTTGCCCGAAACATGAGCTTCGAAAGTTGGAAGAGGAGTTTTGGAATTTGAAACAAGAAAGCAGTAATGACACCGTCTACAACGATCGTTTCCATGAATTGAGTCTTCTCATCCCTCACATGGTCACTCCCCTTGAACGTGCAATCGACAAGTACATCTTGGGTTTGCTTATGCAAATCCAAGATTCTGTCCTAATTCGTGACCCTCAGACCCTCCATGATGCCATCACTCTAGCCGGTACCCTCACCGAGAACCACGTTAAGGCCGGGACCTTGACGCGGTAGAGTTCTAAGAAGCCCAATGATAAGCCCACACCTGAGCCAACTAAGGAATCTAAGCCTGAATCCTCTAAGCCCGAATCCTCCAAGAATAACAACCACAACAACTCATCCCACTACCGCAACAACAAGAGAAAGCCCAACTCCCAAAATTATGTCTTAGCCCAACCAGCCCCTCCAAACAAGGAGCCCTACATCGGCCCACACCCGTATTGCAACACTTGCCAACGCCACCACCCGGCCCAAGCCACTTGTCGGGTGTGCACCAATTGCCACCGATTCGGCCACCTCACCCAATATTGTCGAGAAGCACCTCGTGTGCAAGCCGCTCCACCGCGGTTCGCACCATCAAACCAACCCAACCGAGCCATCCCTCGTTCTCTAATCATTAACCCCGCTAGGGCCTGCTACAATTGTGGTGACCCAAATCACCTCCATAACGTGTGTCCTCAACTCGCACAAGCCCACCAAGCCTATGTTGCACCACAACCCTACTACACCTCCAAAGCCTATCTAGTGCAAGCTTATCAACCCCAAATACCCCAACTCATGGCTCCTCGAACTCTTCAAGCTCAACCCATGGTCATGCAAGCCTATCAAGCTCCAACACCTCAAGCTTCGACTTCTCAAGCCCAAGCACCTCGAGGAACTCAAGGCCAAGCTTTCACCATCAACGCTCATCAAGCCCGAAACTCAAATGATGTGGTGAACGGTACGTTTCTAGTCAATAAGCATCATGCCTCAGTATTATTTGATTCGGGAGCCGATAGGAGCTTTATTTCCTTTGATTTTGAATACATACTTGATGTGCCCCGTACTAAATTATCTAAGCCCTTCACAGTAGAGATAGCCAACCATAGTTCAATCACTATTGACTCTGTCATTCGGAATTGCATGATTACTCTCAATGGGCAAAAGTTCTCTATCGATCTTATTCCTATACAAATGGGTAGCTTCGACGTTATCATTGGTATGGATTGGCTCTCTCTCCACCATGCCGAAATTTTATGTTTCGAGAAACTCATTTGAATCCCTATCGATGGGGGCGTGATTCTAAATGTTCGCGGAGAAAGACCCTTCTCAAAGCTAAACCTCATGTCGTGCCTCGAAACCCAACGTTACTTACGCAAGAAGTATGTCGCATTCTTAGCCCATGTCACCTCGAAATCCGATGAAGAGAAGAAACTTTCCGACATCCCGATTGTCCGCGACTTCCCCGAAGTCTTTCCCGATGACGTTGCCGGACTCCCTCCCATTCGTCAAGTGGAGTTCCGTATTGATCTTTTACCTGGAGCAAATCCCGTAGCCACGGCACCTTACCACCTTGCACCTTACGAGATGCAAGAACTCTCTAACCAAATCCAAGAACTCACGGAAAAAGGTTTAATTTTCCCGAGTTCGTCTACATGGGGCGCACCCGTCTTGTTTGTTAAGAAGAAAGACGATACTCTTCATATGTGTATCAATTATCGTGAACTCAACAAGCTTACTATCAAGAACCGTTATCCCCTTTCACATATCGATGATCTTTTTTATCAACTCCAAGGAGCCGCATGTTTCTCTAATATTGATTTCCGTTCGGGTTATCACCAACTCCGTGTCCACGAAGATGACATACCCAAAACCGCCTTCCGTACTCATTATGGCCACTTTGAGTTCCGTGTTATGCCTTTTGGGTTGACTAATGCGCCTGCGTTTTCATGGACCTTATGAATCGTGTTTGTAAACCCTACCTCGACAAGTTCCTGATTGTTTTCATCGACGATATCTTGATATACTCTAAATCCGAGACCGAGCACAAAGACCATTTTGCACGCCATTCTCGACTTGTTACGAAAGGAACAACTTTATGCTAAGTTCTCCAAATGCGAATTTTGGCTAAAGCAAGTTCAATTTTTGGGCCACATCGTTAATGACAAGGGTATTCACGTTGATCCCGCTAAAATTGAGGCCGTTAAAAACTGGATGACCCCGTCCTCTCCAACAGAGGTTCGTTCATTTCTTGGTTTAGCGGGTTATTACCGTCGATCCGTAACTTTTCGAAGATTGCTTCACCCTTTACCGCACTAACCCACAAAGGGAAATTTACGAATGGGGTTCCGATCAGAGGAAGCGTTTCAAACTCTTAAAGACATGCTTTGAAATGCTCCAATCCTTGCTCTTCCCGAGGGCAACGACAATTTTGTTGTCTTTTGTGACGCTTCTATTCAAGGTCTTGGTTGTGTTCTTATACAACGACACCAGGTCATTGCTTACGCTTCGCGTCAACTCATGGTACACGAGAAAAACTACACGCTGCAAGACCTCGAACTTGGTGCTGTCGTTTTGCCTTGAAAATATGGAGACACTACCTTTACGGCACGAAATGTGTGGTCTTCACCGACCACAAAAGTTTACAACACATTTTCGACCAAAAGGACCTCAATATGAGACAAAGACGATGGGCCGAATTGTTAAGCGATTATGATTGCGAAATTCGCTACCACCCCGGGAAAGCGAATGTTGTGGCCGATGCTCTTAGTCGTAAGAGTCATGTTAAATCAGTCTTGCTCCATTGTGTCACCATTCAATCTGACCTCCAATACCGCATCTTTGACGTACAACACGTCTCCGTCACCGAGGGTAACTTACACGACGAGATGTCGTGTAGCGCCGAACTCCAACTTGAATCCAAACGTAATGGCTTGCTCTATTATTTGGACCTTTTATGGGTTCCTGGTCTTCGCATGTTCATCCTCGATGAAGCTCATAAGTCACGATACTCTATTCATCCCGGTGCGGATAAAATGTATGCCGATCTTCATACCATGTTTTGGTGGCCGGGAATGAAGAAAGATATCGCGGTGTATGTATCTAAATGCCTCACTTGCTCTAAGGTTAAAGCCGAGCATCAAAATCCGTTTTGTTTGCTCGAGCAACCTCCGATCCCCGTTTGGAAATGGGAAGACATAGCCATAGATTTCGTTACCAAAATCCCCACTACTCAAAGCCGCAATGATAGTATTTGGGTGATTGTCGATCGTTTGACCAAGTCAACTCACTTCATACCGTTCCATGAGAAGTCCTCCGTAAGACAATTAGCCCGACTCTATGTCAAGTACATCATTTACCACCGTGGAAAGCCTTTGACCATCATTTCCAATCATGATGGTCGGTTTACCTCTCATTTTTGGAGATCGTTGCAAACCGCTTTGAGTACCCGTATTGATCTAAGCACCGCTTATCACCCACAAAACGATAGTCAATCCGAGATAACGATCCAAACTCTCGAAGATATGCTCCGCTCTTGCATACTAGACTTTGGTGTAAATTGGGATACTCACTTACCACTTGTAGAGTTTTCCTACAATAATAGTTTTCACACTAGTACTGGCATGGCACCCTTTCAAGCTCTCTATGGCCGGAAATTTCGTTCCCCAATTTGTTGGAACGAGGTTGGTAATCGCAAATCACCGGTCCTGAGCTTGTTCAAGAAACTTCCGATTGAATCGCTTTCATTCGTCAAAATCTTCTTGCCGCTCGTAGCCGTCAAAAGAGCTACGCCTATAAGGGTCGTAAACCTCTCGAGTTCAATGTTTGTGATCGTTTTCTCCTTAAAGTATCTCCTTGGAAAGGTGTAGTTCGTTTTGGCAAAAGTAATAAACTATCTCCTCGTTTTGTTGGCCCGTTTGAGATCGTTGAAAGGGTTGGTAGAGTTGCTTATCATCTCGATCTACCCGATGAGCTTTCCAATGTTCGTCCAACTTTTCATGTTTCCAATCTCAATGCCGAGGGGAATCTCCACATACCCCTTGACGAAGTCCGAATTGATGAATCTATGCGCGTTATCGAGAAGCCTGCTGAAATTGTGGATCATATGGACAAAGAAACCAAGTGTAGTCGTATTCCGCTCGTCAAAGTTCGTTGGGAATCTAAACGTGGTCCCGAGTTCACTTGGGAACGTAAAGACCAAATGGAGTCCAAGTACCTGCACCTCTTCGTTACGGCTTAATTTCTAATTTCGGGACGAAATTTCCTAAAGTAGTGAATGCTATAACATTTCGGGGTTTTTTTTTCTTTTTTTTCTTGTAATTGTTACCCGACCCGTTTAAGGGTTCGGTCACTCGTTTAATAAAATGTCGTATTTATTGAGTACTTAATTCATTATAACTTTATTATTTATTAAATTTAACTAATAAAAATAACCTTAACCCACCCACTGGTCCGACCGGCTGACCCAAACCCCTAAACCCGACCCGGCGCACCCCAAACCATTCAAAATCTTCAATTCCCGCTCGTTTATGATCGATTAATTTAGGAATTTGGCATATTCCACTGAATAAACGCGTCTACCAACAACCTATACATGGTAATTGGTTAGCTAAAACGACTAATTGTTTCGTAAACGCGAGTAAAACGAACCACGGCCTATATGGTTCCTAAAACACTATAAATACGCCGCCATTTTTCAATTAAACCTGCAAACACATCCCTCACTACTTCGAGAATCAAAATCCCAACCTAATTATAACAAACAAGCTCGTTAATATCCGTTTTGATCTCAACTTGACCCGCAAACCCTAAACGGCCGTTGTCCCTCAATACATCATCATTTTCGGTCATTAGTTAATGTTTCTAGATCATTTTTGACCAGCAAACATTAACCCTATATTAATTCGGACTCACGATAATCAAATAAGCCGATTGAAGATTTAGGGTTTGCTTGTTGAAACTGGGTTTTGGTGTCTAACTGCTTATATTTTTAAGCAAACTGATGTAACTAAAAAATCAACACACCAGCCCAATGGCTGGTGCATAGGCTGTTAACACTCTGGAACAGGTCCATGCGCGGGTTTGAGCCCCTCTGGACCAGTTTTTGTTATTTATTTTTTTTATGACTTTTAAACAATTTCTTTATATTAATATATGGTTATAACATTTAATAAACGTAAATTTGATAAACCAAACCTCTAGACTTGTTGTTTTTCTACATAAAATCTTTTATATATATGTATGAATATATATGAATGTAATGATAACTCGTTTAATAATCCAAATTGTGTTCATTTTAAAGATCCATTTTCGTCTTAGTTTTTCCAACTTTTATATCACTTTATAAAACATATATTTTATTAACGTAATGAAAGCAAACATGGATAATACTAGTAATAATAATAATAATAATAACATTTATAAATATAATAATAATAACCCTTATAATTAACGAAAATGTAACTATCAATATTTTTAACCACGTCGACTCTCAAAAGCCGTCATAGATCTTAATATTTCGTTATGACTATATTTAATTCGCGTTGTCATTAACAACTAGGAATATTTGTCGGTGAACCTCGAGGAGCCTGACCGTTTTCCATCCTAGCCTTTTCTTTTATTATCTCGTTCTCGTTTATCCTACTCTATAAGGTAAGTAAATTCACATCCCCCTTTTTATCGCTTTATAATTTTGGGGACGATATACGTTCACAACCAAATTTATTATAAATTTTCAAAACGGTTCCAATATATGCGATTATTGAAATTGCTCGATTAGTTGATACGTGTAAATGTGGCTATGTGTTTACTTTTGTTGTGGTGGTCGGTATCTCATCCTCATCCTCATTAGTATGATCATACGCCATCGGAGTAAACCGTTATCAATACGATTCGGTTGAAAAAACAACTTTATTTGTTGTTATACAAGTTGTAGTGATTTACAATAATCGCATTGAATTGTCTTTTATTATTATATATACTAAAAAACTGTGGTTTACTTGCTCAACTTTATGTTGACAAAAATATATATTTTCACGCATAACGCAGGTAGCTTTATCGGATGAATCAAGTATTGGAAGTTAGATGAGACCTTAGGTTGCTTGATGAATGAAGAACACTTTTGTTATAAGTTATTTATGTTTCGAATATTTAAATGTAACGGTATTTCTTTTGAGAAAATGTTTGTGCTTTTAAATCTTGATATATGAATAAATAATTTAGATATTGACATGTGTATTTTACTTATTGTCTTCTGAGCTATGATATAATCAATGTCGCGCCCCGGCATGTTCCGTCGTAGGTTGGGGTGTGACAGATAAGCTTTGTAGTGATACTCAAATATGTCTAGCTCACAAATCCTCTAACACAACGAGTGTCCACATAAATGAGGTAAGTACTCGTCCTTTTTCTGAAATTTCTGTTTTTTAAACTCATTCACCACAATCTGTTGAGGGTGGGGTGAATGATGTAATTGAGTTTAAGGGTGAGAGTGAACATGATCAGGAAGTTAAAAGTTTTACAAAGTCTAATAATGATTCAAATAACATGTTTTCTGAGATTAGTAATTGGAATGTGAATGTTCCATTTCCAATGGCTTTACTTGCACCAAAAAATTTAAGTAAACGGGAATAACTTAAGAGTGAAAGGTGGGAAAGTTTTGAAAAAGTGAAAATAAATAAACCGTTGCTTGAACAAGTTAAAGCGAGTCCTGATCATGTTGATTGTTTAGAAGATTTAATTACCCACAAACGACGTCACAAGTTTCCTAAACAACTTACATTAACTGCTAGTGTGAATGTCGTTTTGATGGGTACCCTTCCCCCGAAACTTCAAGATCCAGGAACACCTATTATTTCAATACAAATAGGTGATTTTAAATTAGACAGGGCTGTGTTGGATCTTGGAGCTTGTGTAAGTATTTTACCGGGGAGTTTATATGATCAGTTGATTTTGGGCCACTACAAAAAGATAAAACAACAATGGTGTTGGCTGATCAAACTCCTAAATGTCCTAGGGGTATTGTAAAGGATGTGATTGTAAAAGTTGATGAATTCTATTATCCTGTGGATTTCCTCGTGTTGTATTGTGTAAAGAATACACAATCGATTGTTATTATAGGTAGACCGTTTTTAGCTACAACAAAGGCTATTATTAATTGCGCTGAGGGGACGGTTAGAATGAGGTTCCGGGAAAACAAAATGAATTTAAAGTTGTTTTCTAATTTATCTGGTCATAAAACTGACAAGTGTGGATCTTCTGAGAAGGAGAATCAAACAGAAAAGAAAGAATGTTTTATGATTGACATGTTAAATGAAGAGAAAGTGAAGAAGAAGTTAAGAAGAAGAAGAAGAAGAAGAAGAAGAAATGTCAAGAAATCGTTGGAGTATGACTATTACAGAGAAACTTGCAAATTTTATGATCTGGTCTGGGAAAAAACTAATGATGAGAATGGAACAAGTTTAGGAGCGGAAGGAGGAAAGCATCCTACGAGACCACCATGAACGGCACATAAGGTATGGTCTGGCTGAAGACATTAACAAAAATTTAGCGCTGACCGGGAGGCAACTCGGCCTTGTATTCAGGTATGTTTATATTATGTTGTATTTTAAAACTTTGTGGGTGTAGTTTCCTATAAACCCTCACGAGACCTCCCTCGTCCACCTGGGCTACCAGGGGGTTTAAGGGGCTTGTTGCATACGCTAAATGCAATTATGATTCCTACGAAAGTGAGTTAGGTCTTTTAATAATTTTACCAGTTTAACAAATTTAACTATGAAGTTTATATAAGTTGGCTTGGTAATTAAAATTAACGGTTCAAACGGTTTAAAAGACATATCCTAACAGTTGTGAGAAGTGTGCTTCTACACATGTGAGAGTTTGCAGATTCTGTTGAATGAATTGAGGAGCCGAGTTCGTTGAGCGCAAGCACGAGTATATTTTAGTTGCTTACTTTCTTATCAGGTGATTTCGTTTTCATAATTCCTTTTGTTTTATTAGTTTTATTGTTAAAAGTGTAATTGTATAGTTGTATAATTTTTAGGACCATCACATTAAGCCTGGTGTTAAAATTTATAATCAGTCAATTTTAACTCTGTCGTCAATAATATATTTTTTTATTGCTAAGTTTTAAGCATTGAGGACAATGTCAATCACAAGAGTGGGGATGGGGGTAAAATTAAAAATTTTTCCTTAGAGTGCTTTGATTGTGCGCAAAAGCCAGAATTGTAAATAATTAATTGCTATATTAATGCCAAGTAGACGTCTTTGGTCATGGTCAGTTTTTAAGCTTCCCGAAAGTCTTCCCATTCAAATGTTTTTAAAAAAAAGGAAAATTAAAATGGATCGTTTATATGGGGATAACGAGTCACGGGTACGGGCACACATGTTTCATATCGGCAGCCTAATTCCTCCGGTACGTGTGTAAGATTTTCCTTATATATAATACACATATAATATATAGTATATACATATGTCATATGAGTGTCATTATAGAGAGTAACCAGTATATCCATGATATCTAGAACTTGGTTGTCTCATGCATTTCGAGATCTTAATACCACCACCAGTATGAAGAAATAGCACTTTAGAAAACCCACATTATATTGGCCTTACCAAAAAAAATTACTTCCTACCCTACAGTATCCCTTAGGAGCCAATTGTGCATATCCCATTTTTCTTTGTACTTTTTAACCCACATTACAAGCCATGTTAGCCTTGACCTTTTATTTTAACCCTGTGGATGAAACCCGGTATAATAAGAGTTGTAATTAAGTTGTTTGTCGAGCGTAGTACACAATGTACGTATGTCTCGGGTCAGTTGTTTGTATATATTGATGTTAGTATGTGTTAAAAAAATGAAAAAAAAAAGAAAAAAAAAAGAGAAAAAAGAAAGAAAGAAAGAAAGAAAAAGTTGGAAAATCAATGAAAAACTAAAAAATAGTCAATGTTTGTGTCAGTATCGTTTGTAAATAATAGTGAGTGAGTTGTTTGTTTGTTGAATAAATTGGGTTTCATCCACCATAAGCTACTAAATAAATCTGTTTTCACACCCTAACCTAAGCCACAACAAAACCCTTAGTTATGTTCTCTATGCAACTGGTGGGTAATGGGTGGAGATATGACTTGCTTCCAAGCTTATTACATTGTGTTCATACTTGGTATAGAGAGCAGAGAGATACTAGCACATTTTTTGTTGGTCCATATATTAAACCGAGAGGAGAGATGTTATATTATGAGGGTGTGAACATGTTTGTCTTAACCAGAAACAAAGTACACTTGTTTGGACGGTTCCATAGTTTTTAATTGTATCATTAAATTATTTGGTGGGTTAATAACCTTGACAGTGTCAGTTCTAGGGAATTGGGTATGACCTTATACCTTACAAGTATTAATAATGGTTATTGATGAACCATCGATTAGGTGTACGCGTTTCATGAGAGTTTGCTTGAGGACAGCAAATGATAAGTTTGGGGATGTGATAAGTGGGTAAAAGAAAGTGTTTTTAATGTCTAATATCGTGCATTTTAGTTATTTAAATACATCGAACGTGATTACTTTAAGTTCTTTTATGTTTGTAAGTGATTGGTGCTTAAAACGAGTTAAAAATTGTCTATCATACGTTGTGTTATTTTAATATTATTATTTCATATTTGATGTAACATCCCGAATTTTCAAATAATAATATTTTACATATTATTTCTTATAATGGAAAAGTTACTTGAGTAAATAGATGAATAGTAAAATGGTAAAAAGGGAAAGATAAGGAGGTTAATTAAAGATAATTAATCATGGACTAAAAAGGAATGATGGGCCTTAGGTCCATGGGCTTAAGGGAGTATAAATATCCCTTAAACCCTAAATCTTTCCATTTCCATCCATCTCATCCATTTTACACCACAAAAACACACACAAACCTTCCTCTTTCGGCCGCAAGCTAGATCAAGGAACCGAGATAAAAATCCAAACCTTTTGTTGATAGATCTTTGGGTTACAAGCTAGATACAAGATCAATAACTCATAACAAGCTAGCAGTGACCTAATAACCATATAAAGGTATGTACTTTACGTTTAAAGGTTACATATTTATGAACATTTTGCCATGAAACTTGACCCTAGAGTAGATTGGACCTAGATGTCTCATAAAAATACAAACTTGATGATTAAAATGAAACTAATGGCCTTATGATGGTATACGGCTCAAAGATGAACCCTAGATCTAGCCTAGAACGTTTTGAACCATAAAGGTCTAAGCTTTAAGTCTAAAACGGGTTATATCTTGTAGTCATGGTGATAATGGGTGTATAATGGCTGAAATGATGGTGAAAAGTGGTTAAGTTCATGGTATAAACCATAAAATGGTTAACTGACCTAAGGAAAGAAATGTTAAGGTAAAAAAAATG
>NW_027498211.1:0-132965 GCF_021521415.1 Bidens hawaiensis | reverse complement strand
CTAGCACCGTCCGAGATGAAAGAATTGATGTCACAACTGCAAGAACTCCTCGACAAAGGTTTCATAAGACCGAGTGTTTCCCCGTGGGGCGCACCAGTTTTGTTCGTGAAAAAGAAGGATGGAAGTATGAGAATGTGCATAGATTATCGTGAATTGAATAAGCTTACGGTAAAGAATAGATATCCTTTGCCACGGATTGATGATCTGTTTGACCAACTGCAAGGTTCAAGTTGGTTCTCACGAATAGATCTCAGATCAGGCTACCATCAGCAGAAGGTGAAAGAGGTAGACATCCCTAAAACAGCGTTCCGAACGCGGTATGGACACTACGAGTTCCTCGTAATGTCATTCGGTCTAACAAATGCTCCTGCAGCATTTATGGACATGATGAATAGGGTGTGTCGGCCGATGTTGGATAAGTCGGTTATCGTCTTCATTGACGATATATTGATTTATTCAAAGAGTGAGTCTGACCATGCCGAGCATCTGAGAGAGGTATTGGAAGTTCTGAAGAAAGAAAGGTTGTACGCCAAGTTTTCGAAGTGCGCGTTCTGGTTAAGAGAAGTGCAATTTTTAGGTCATGTGGTTAATCCGGAGGGGATTACCGTGGACCCAGCTAAGATTGAAGCGATAACGAATTGGAAGACTCCGCAGAATCCGACTGATATACGAAGCTTCCTAGGGTTAGCTGGCTACTATAGGAGATTCATCGAAGGTTTCTCCAAGATAGCCGCACCGCTGACCGGCATGACCCGAAAGTCGATAGTATTCAGTTGGGGAAAGTTTCAGGAGGAAGCCTTTGAAGAATTGAAGAAGAGACTCACGCAAGCTCCAATCCTTACTTTACCCGATGGTGATGAGGATTTTGTTGTTTGTGCTGATGCCTCGCATCAAGGGTTAGGTTGCGTGTTGATGCAACGAGGGAAGGTGATAGCCTACGCGTCTAGACAGTTGAAGGTCCATGAGAGTACTTATCCGACGCATGATTTGGAGTTAGCAGCTGTAGTGCATGCTCTTAAGATATGGAGGCATTATCTGTACGGCACTAAGTGTACTATCTATACCGATCATAAGAGTTTAGAGTACTTCTTCGAGCAGAAAGAACTGAACATGAGGCAGAGAAGATGGTTAGAATTGATAAAGGATTACGACTGTGAGATTAAGTATTACCCCGGTAAAGCTAACGTGGTCGCTGATGCGTTAAGTCGTAAGAATGAGGAAGTCCTTGCAACAGTGAAGTCATACAAGTTGATCATGAACCCGAGTCTTTTTGAAGAAATCATCAAGGTGCAGTCAGAAGTGTTAGTAGATGAAGGGTTAGTAAAGAAAGAAAGGATTTATGGCCAGCAAGATGAGTTGATGGAAAACACTCATGGAGTTAAAACAAGGTTCGACCGTATGTGGATCCCACGCATGGTGATCTTAGAAGTCGAATCTTAGATGAAGCTCATAAGTCAAGGTACTCAATCCATCCAGGAGCTACAAAGATGTACCAAGACTTGAAAAGAGATTACTGGTGGCCAGGAATGAAGAACGATGTAGTGGATTATGTTAGTAAGTGCTTAACTTGCTTACAAGTCAAAGCCGAGCACCAAAAGCCTTATGGGATGATGCAACCGCTAGAGATACCTGAGTGGAAATGGGAACACATCACCATGGATTTCATAACTAAGCTACCTCGTACAGCTAAGCAACATGATACCATCTGGGTGATTGTGGACCGTTTGACCAAGAGTGCTCACTTTCTGCCCTTACGAGAGGCCATCTCGTCAGAAATGTTAGCAAGCTTGTTCATCAAGGAAGTTGTAACAAGCATGGAGTACCGTTATCGATCGTGTCCGATAGAGATACACGGTTTACTTCGAGGTTCTGGAAGAAATTCCATGAAGCTATGGGGACGAGGTTGAACATTGGTACGGCGTATCATCCTCAAACTGATGGACAGTCTGAAAGGACGATCCAAACCCTTGAGGATATGCTACGTGCTTGTGTTTTAGATTTTGGTGGAAGTTGGGATGATCATCTGCATCTGGCAGAGTTCTCCTATAACAACAGTTACCATTCAAGTATTGGTATGCCACCGTTTGAGATGCTTTACGGTAGACGATGTAGAACCCCGGTGTGTTGGGGCGAGATTGGTCAGAAAGAAATGGGAAGCCTAGAAGTGGTTCAAGAAACGTCTTCAAAGCTCGATCAGATCAAAGCAAGATTGAAAGCCGCGCAAGACAGACAAAAGTCTTATGCAGATAAGCGGCGACGACCAATTGAGTTTAACGTGGGTGACTATGTGATGCTCAAGGTCTCGCCTTGGAAAGGAATTATCCGTTTTAGGAAAAGAGGAAAGTTGAGGTGAGGTACATTGGACCGTTCAAGATTGTAGGTCGTGTGGGTGAAGTAGCTTATAAACTGGATTTACCCGATGAGTTAGAAGGAATTCATTCAACCTTCCATGTTTCTCATCTGAGAAAGTGTCTAGCTGATGACACGTCTCACGTGCCATTAATGGACATTGAGGTTGATGAACAATTGAACTACATCGAGCAACCGATAGAGATCGTTGATCGCAAGGAGAAGCAGCTTCGTCACAAGATTATACCTTTGGTAAAGGTAATATGGAAACACCGCAAGGGATCAGATGCTACTTGGGAAGCCGAGGATGAGATGCGCAAGTTTCACCCTAGTTTGTTTATGTAATAGTTAGGTTTCGGGGACGAAACCTCTTTAAGGGGTGAAGACTTGTAACATCCTAAAATTTTAATGATGAATAAAGGAAGTTATGTTTAGTGATTTCGCGTAATTGATTAATGTCGGGGAAGGAGCGGGTCTTGGACTTGGATTAATTGAGATGGGTTAAATGAGAATGGGATTTCAGGGATATAAATACCCCCAAAATCCCAAAATATCTTCATTTTCCCCACTCTCCTAAACACACACATACACACACACCAAGCACACCCAAAACCGCCGCCGGGCCGGGCCGAGAAAGAAGGAAGGATCGAGCGAGGTCCGGGTAAGAGAGAAAGATTAGTGGTGATACCAAGATAAACGAGATCCAAACAAGCTCAAAATGTATGATTCTTGATCTTGAAAGTTTAAAGATCCGAGCTTTTAGTGTATAAACGACCGAAAATGGTCGGGAAGTGTAGTGGGTGGTATTGAACCTTATCAAGGGTGTTAAAATCGCCCGAAATGTTGATCAGAAACCGAAACAGCGGACATCTAGGCAACTTCGCCTTCATCTGGGCAACTTCGCCTTCAAGCGATGAACTTCGCCTGCAAGCTAAGTTCGCCTGATGAACTTCGCCTGCAAGCTAAGTTCGCCGGATGACAAGTTCGCCTGAGGTTTAAGTTCGCCTGATGATAAGTTCGCCTGAGGTTTAACTTCGCCTAAAGCTAAGTTCGCCTGAGGTTTAACTTCGCCTAAAGCTAAGTTCGCCTGAGGTTTAACTTCGCCTAAAGCTAAGTTCGCCTGAGGTTTAACTTCGCCTAAAGCTAAGTTCGCCTGAGGTTTAACTTCGCCTAAAGCCAAGTTCGTTTAGAAAATAAATTTAAAATCTAATGAAAAATGTGTTAAGACAGTTAATGGAAATAAAATTTTTCCAAGCTGACCTGGCAGCTCGACCCCAGCCAGGGGCTCTGCCCCTTGGACCCTGCTAGGGGCTACCACCCCTAGACCCCGCTGCCAGGGGCGCTGCCCCCGGACCCCCGTTCGTTGTGGGTCACATAAAGATAGAGATACATTATGAGAAGTGATAGTTAATTGATACGTATACTTGTTATACAGTCAGCCGTGCACAACTGAAGAAAGGGATTACGATTAACGGTGAACGTAACCGTGTTCAGGTGAGTTTCTAGCCCCATTTATGTGTTACGTTTTCGGGGCTGTGTGCATACTCAATATGTTTGTTAATACACTTATCCTAAGAGATAAGTGTATGCCTTATGTGGATAATGTGAAATGTATAAATGATTGCTTGATGGTACGTGAACGATCTTCGGATATTGCACGTACTGTCAGGTTGTAACGCTACGTTAAGTAAGTATGATATGTATGCTTATGTGTATGAATGTGATAAAGTTAATAAAAGAAGGAAAGGATGGTTGTATGGTTACGAAAAGGGTACCGAGCCCTAATAATACTCGAGGTACGATGTATGGTTGTATGGTAACGAAGAGGGAATCGAACCCTACTAATATTCGAGAACTAGGGAACCGAACCCTACTAATATTCGAGGAAAGAGGGAAACCGAGCCCTAATAATACTCGTGGAAAGAGGGAAACCGAGCCCTAATAATACTCATGGAAAGAGGGTACCGAGCCCTAATAATACTCGCGGAAGGAGGGTACCGAGCCCTAATAATACTCGGGGAAGGAGGGTACCGAGCCCTAATAATACTCGAGGAATGTAGGGCGTAATGCTCTTTATAACGTAAGATATGAAAGTAAGTTAATACAAAAGAAAGTATGAAAGTAAGAAAGTAAGGAAGTATGAAAGTATGAATGAAAGAATATAATGTTATGTGAATGGTATGACTATGTGATTATCTAGAACTCACTCAGCGTAGCTGACTTTTAGTATGCACGCAGGTGAGTAAGATGAGGCAGCTCGCTTGAGGAGACACATGGCACTGAACAAGAGTCTGGCATCTGAAGACTTATAATGTTTTAATTTTAATGTTTTAATGTGAAAGACAAAGGATGTTTTGAGACAAGTTATAAAATATTGTAATGTTTTATGAAAGTTTTATATTCCGCGTAAATGTTTTAATTAACTCTGATATTTAGAACTGTGTTTATGAGTAAATCCAACACGAAAGTAGGGTTACCGGTAACGGGGCCTTACAAGCTTAAGCTGACTTTGTGTGTTTGTTAGATTGATTTTGATTTTTCAGGCTGAGAAGTTGGAGACTACCACTTGGTCGTGCTCGAAACTACCCGGATGGTTGAAGGCATATCTAGTCGGAGAATTAATAATGCAAACTATTTTATTTTATTTATTATTATACGTATTTAAATTTGATTTTTGGAGCATATTTCCCGGTATTGGGATTTGGTACTTGACTATTTTCCGCTGCATGTAACTCTAGACATATTTTTAACAATTGAAATCGTTTGGCTTTTATTTTTTTGCAAAATTTTGGATATAATGACTAACTGTTTAACTCTCAGGTTTCCGGGTCTTACATTGGTATTGATACGGGTTAAATTATATAAATATATAAATATTTCCTATGCTTTTAGATACTTTTGAGCCAAGTTTTTATTTAATATTATCCTTAATTGGTTCATATTTTAGTTTAAAGATTTCAAGAGACAACGAGCTATTATAAGGTTTTGAAAATAAACTTGAGATCATTCAATACTAATAATATTAATAATTCTTGTTAGATTAATTATATGAATATGGGTTCGGCTGATGAGATAATGAAGTAATAAATTCATTAATTAAACATCTAACATGAATATAATGGTTTTAATAATTTTGTTTGAAGGGTCAGTTTCATTTAACGACTAAATGGCGGGCCAAAGATTAAAATAAGGGATTGCATTATTATTATTATTATTATTATTATTATTATTATTATTTATTTTCGGCAACTTGAAGCTCAAGAAAGGGTTTAGGAGAGGAGGTTTAAAATGTGGATTATTATAATTCTGGGGGAGATATCAGCCGCAATATATATTGATTTAAAAGATCGGCAGATTGGAAGAACCCTATTGCCTGGTCATATAACAAGACAGAAGCAGCCACAAGAAAAAAAATTAAATATTATTAATTTCTGTGGAGTCAAAAACAAAGGAGAATTTATTTGGTGTGGCTATGGTTCATGCACGGAAGAGTAAGAGAAGGGGTGAAGCACGAGTTCACTCTATCGAGAGCATCCGAGGTTAACAACGTTCATCCAAACTTCGTTGCTCGGTTTGAATTTATTATATTTATTATGAACTTGAGTGTTGAACTTTTAGGTCCTTTAGGGTCATACGTCCTTTAGGGTTTCTTTTAGGTCACACCCAGAGAATGATCAGGGATCCACTAGGTTTTCTAGGGGTGTCGTATCTTTAGATCCCGGTTCTGTCGTAGTTTCCATAGCCGATAAGCTTCCAAGATTCACAAATAGGAATTCAAGCCTAAGTAATGCCTTTCTCGTTATTGTTTTCGTCTACGTCTTAGAGTTTTAAATTTACTTTACTATTTTAAAATTAGTTTAATTTATTATTAGTTTTAAAATAAAATAAATAAAAATCCAAAAATAATCTTTTTCTTAATTATTAATTTAATTAGCGTTTAGAAATAGTCTCGTTAATTTAATAAGTGTCTCTAGGGTTCGATATTTCAGGTTTTCCCATAGCTATACTACACCCGATAGGTTCACTTGCCTGTTGCTAGTGGTTTGGTTTATTGTATTATAGGTTTTTATTACTCGTTATGTTTGGTCGATTAATTGCTATATTTTTATGCAGCATTTCATGCACAACAAGTTTTTGACACCGTTGCCGGGGACACTTGGTAATAGAGAACTAGTTACAATTTTCTTTTTGTTTGTTTTTAGTTTTAGTTTAGCTAATTAGTTTTTATTTTATTTTATAATTTAATTGCTCTTAATTTCTATCTTTGCTTTGTTTGTAACGTGTGTGCTTTAGGGATAAGCTTGGGTGCTCACTCTTTTATCTATTTTTCAACGTATGTGACGTACTCATTCGCTAGGACCATCAGAGTTCGATGCTTCTGACGAACTCGAGAGAGATTTTCGTGAGCGTCGTAGGGAGCTTCGGGAAATTGCACGTTCTCTACGTGAAAGAAAGGTACACCTTTCGGATTCCACTTTATATATGGGTGATGCTAAACCCCTAGGCATACGGTTCAATCAAGAGCTAATGAGGATGTTACAGGGAGACGGTCTGCTATCACACGTCCGACGATTCCTGATGATAACAACTGGCAGATTCCGACCAACGTCATGAATTCTATCACTAATTCTTCCCCATTTCATGGACATGAAGACGAGGACACACCGGGCCATCTGAATAAATTCACTCGTATTTACGACACTTTCAATATCGCGAATATCACTCGTGCTTCTATCTATCTTCATCTTTTCCCATTTTCTCTAGAGGGTCGAGCTTCATCATGGTTGGAAAACCTCCCCCCCTGGGTCCATTATTACCTGGAATGATTTTCAAGCTAAATTCCTTAAGAAGTATTTTCAGCCATCTAAAGCCTCGTGACTTCCTGATCAGATCTATCCCTTCCGCATAGACCCTGACGAGCCATACCCTTTGGCTTGGGAAAGGTTCCATAATCTGCTTAGTAGTTGTCCCCAACATGTTCTATCCGAATAGGCTTTAGTTGAGAAATTTTATAACGGGTTGACCTTTGAGATGCAGTAGAGATTCAATACGTCAGCTAGAGGGTAAATGTTAGAGAAGTTAGATATTGATGAGTGAGTCGTTTTTTGAGAGTCTAACCCTAGCCGAGCAGCAGGAGCCGTCCACCCTAGGTATTTCTAAAACCACCACTTATTCCGCTCGAGGCATCTATCAAGTTTCGAATGAAACTAGCATCATGGCTGCCTTAGAGGCCATGCAGAAAGAAATTAAAGAATTAAAGAAGGTTGTTCAAAGATGCGAGATCTGTCGAGGAGGGCACGACACAATTGATTGTCTGGTCGATCAGCAGGAGCAGGTGAACTACTTGGGAAATCAGACAGAGGACCGAATGCCTATGGGATTTAAGGATGGAGAAATAACTCCAACTATGGTTGGAGGTCAGGAGGTAATGCTTAGGGCTTTCATCCAAGGCAGGAGTAGGGGCAGGTTAGAGACTTAGAGGCAGCAGCGAGTTCTAGTGCGGGGAAGAGTAACGGTATAAATTCAAGTATTAAGGAGCTTCTAACTAAGAAATCTACCATGCTTTCCCATCTTATGGACAGAGATAATAACACACAGTAGAGACTGGCTGAGCACGACACCATATTGAAGAACCAGCAGTCGTCATTCTTAGAGATATCTCGAATGCTGGATAAGATGATGAAGTAGAGGCTACCTAATAAGCAGGTTGGAGCATTTCAGGACAACACCAAGCTTAACCCAAAGGTGCAGTTGAAGGCGGTAACCACCCATAGTGGCAGAGGAGGCGATAGAGAGCAGCCGCCGACAGATGATGAGGAGCCGGCGAACGAGGAGATAGAGATGGAGGCTCCTGTGAGGATGCATGAGAGGTGATCCCCAGCAAGTACTACGTCAAAAGGTGAGTCTCCTGGGGAAAAAAGTTGTTGAGAAGAAGATTAAAGAGAAGATGAGTCCCAAAGTCGATCTTACTCGAGTTCCGTATCCTGCTCGTCTTCTGCAACATAAGTGTGTGAGGAATATGGACATTTCTTAGGCATGTTTAAACATTTAAAAATCAATCTTCTGTTTATCAAAGCACTCCAGCATATGCCTAAATATGTTAATTTCTTAAAAGATCTTCTTTCGAACAAGAAAAAGCTGTAGGGGCTTTCGACAGTATATCTAAATGAAGGATGCTCTGCGGTAGTCCAGAACAAGCTGCCGGAGAAATTAGCAGATCCGTGACATTTCATGATCTCATGTTTATTTGGCAGCTTGACTGAGAGCTACGCGTTGGCCAATTTACGTGCTAGCATAAATCTTATGCCATATTCACTATATAAAAAGCTAGACCTTAGTGAGCCGGTCTAGACGTGCATGCGTTTATCCTTGGACGACAGTTCATTCAAACACCCATGGGGAATCAAGGAAAATGTACTTGTTAAATTCAATAAATTTGTTTTCCCTGTGGATTTTGTTATTCTTAACATGGAGGCCTATGATCAGGTCCTGCTCATTTTGGGACGACCCTTCCTCCGTAAATGCTAAAGCGCTTATTGACATTTTTTACGGCAAAATTACACTTCGTGTAGTGGAGGAGAACGTCAACTTCGATGTTGTCAAATCGATGAGGAACTCCAATAGTCAGGAGGATTCTGTTTACTTTCTTGACATGTTCATATCTCAGTTTGAGCGATGTCTTGAGTACATCCCTGGAGCATATTTGCTCAATCAAGAGGACGGGGTTGATGTTCCCCAGGAGTATGACCTGAGCATTATCGCTTGCTCACCTCCTGAATTCCTCGAGGTGTTTACGGTTGCCGATAGCACAGAGGAACCGAAGGATAGACCATCGACTGAGGCACATCGTCCCTTGAGCATAAAGAGCTACCTCCTCATTAAGAGTATGCTTTCTTGGATGGTGAGGCCGATTTACCCGTCATCATTTCTTCTCAGTTGACAAATGATGAGAAGTCGAGGTTGGTTGATGTGCTCAAGGCATACAAACAGGCTATTGCGTGGAAACTCATAGACATTCAGGGCATCAGCTATAATTTTTTCATGCACATGATATAACATCTTGGGAATACCCTATTCAAGTTTGGGCTAAAAATGTCAAATCTAAAACTTGGAGGGTTCAAAATGAAACTTTTGATTTTCAAGACCCATCGCGCTACGCGATGGGTAGACTGTGTTAATCATCGTGCTAAGCGATGCAGATTTCAAGAAACAAAGAAAAAGGGGGCGCCGCGCTACGTGATGGTCCAAGAGCAAGTGGGCATCGCGATACGCGATTACCAGATTAAGTTATCCAGTTCGCGTGTCCAACCACGTGTCAACACGTGGCAGCAT
The DNA here is from genome assembly GCF_021521415.1 of Bidens hawaiensis. NCBI lineage: Eukaryota > Viridiplantae > Streptophyta > Magnoliopsida > Asterales > Asteraceae > Bidens > Bidens hawaiensis. Next base: position 123,284 of record NW_027498211.1, on the reverse strand, counting down.
CTCATCAATTGCGGCGTCGCGCTGCACGATGGCCGAGGGGAAAGCCCCATCGCGCTGCACGATAGTGGCCAAAATCCGCCTATAAAAGGGGAGCTACGGGTTTGAAGCTCATTAATCCCACATTCACCTTCACTTTCACACACTTAACCTTGGGAAGCGTACCCGATTGCCGTGAAGTTTTGAGGCCCTGTTTTCTCGAGAAACGTGCAAGATTTGGAGTTCTGACACTCTGTAGGTCAAGATAAGCGAGATTAGAAATATAGTTTCACCAATTTAACAATCACTCTACCTTAGTATTAGTATCCCGAGCATTCACTAAGGTAGGATCTACGTTTAAGTTATTTGAATAATGTTATAGATAGCTTAGACTCAGTCAAAGGCTGTGGCCTTTAACCTTGAAATGATTTTCAAAGCAACAAACAGTTTTCAATAAACATTACTTCTATAAGGGTAATGTTATACAAAATTATATTTTGACGGGCATGTAGTAACTGGAAGGGGGATATCATTAGTAGACTCTTCTTGCCTAAGGTAATCAATTCGTACACATCCCAATCAACCGTGAGACCCGTTTACTTACCTGGAGAAGTTTTCCAACGTGATAGACTCTATTAGGCCAAAGCATGCTATACCAAACGTCACATAATACATTCATGATTTCAAAAATTCATAAACCAAATCAAGGTTAAAACCAGACTTAAAGTCTGCATTCTAATCAAGAAACACCATCATGGTATTCATTCAAAACCTATTAATTTATAGGTTAATAATCATTCACAATCAAGAAGGTTTATCAATCAATCACACCCACGGTATAGGTGAATACGTTAAACCTTTACAAACAGTCAAAACATATTTATACTCTATAGGATAGACAGGTTGTTTGTCTTATGGAGTCAGTCAAACGTTTACATGAGATTACGTGATCTCTAAAACGCTATAATACAAATTAGAGAATAAAACAACTCAGACCGAATACACATGTGTCTGGATCCAAACATAACTGTTAAGCCTATACAGTCAAAGGCTACGTGGCCGCGGACTAACGGTCATTCTAGTTCTCCGGAATGAGCTACGTGGCTCGGAGACTCTAATACGCGTTTCCGTTAAGCCTATACAGTCAAAGGCTACAAGCCGTTAAGCGATCAATACGCGTGATATAATGATCAGTTAAGGTGTAAAAGACTTGGGGAAACATAGAACTAACCTTCAATTGAAGTTTTAGACCTTAACTTGGCTGCAAAAAAGAAAAACAAGGGGGTGTGGCTGCTGCCTTGCTGCCGATCGGACAAGGAAGAAGAGGGGGGTTAGGGTTTTATATTTTATGTTATAATATAAAATGTTTCATCCTAGCCCATCAAAGTTGAAGGATATGGAAACTTAAAAGAAAAGTTAAATGATTTAACGTACCGGGAAGTGATAAGGTCAACGAGGCATGCCGGATAACTCCCGAGAAATGTACATACTTTACAAGCTTTAAATCTTTGAACCGAAAATTAACGGGTGTTACACATAATAAGTCTTAAAGATGTATTTTCTAAAAATATATGTAATCCTTATAATATTTTATGATCAGGATACATTGTCCTCAAAATGTTCAAGAAGCATGTTTTCAGGATACATTATCCTCGAAATAACTTATTTCAGAAATTGAAGATATGTAATACTACAATTAACACTTATTCAGATAAGTTATATAAAAGTAACATACATATTGAACACAATGCTTATAGCCAAAAGATTATGTTATTACTAATCATAAATGCAGGAAATTAAAAAGGAAACACCCAGGTTTTGTCTTGAAAAGCCAAGATCCCTCCACCCGAATGTTGCCAGATGTTCAAAAGTCAAGATAACATGGGCTTCGTCTTGTAAAATCAAAATCCCTCCACCCATGTATCCTAATATCCTAAGCATAATATTGTTCAAGACAGGAAAGTAAAAATTGTTCAACAAACCATTACAACCCAACATCAGACCAACAAACACAAACACGTAAAAAATTGGGCTCAAGCCTTTTCTTTACCGCTATCATCGCCCAATTGCACCTCACCACCAACCGCCTTCACTGCGTCCTGGATTGCCACCTCCACAGCCTCCTTCGTAGCTTTCTCCAATACACTCAGACCAGCATCCTCCACTCTTTCACCATTAAGCTCAGCCAAAACTTTCTCCCAAGCAGCCACATCCCAGAAAGAAGTGTCAACACCGGCATCTTTGGCCTCCTTAGCCATCTTGAGTCGAGACTGGAAAATGGAAATAGCAGCAGACCTCTTTGCCCCCTTAGTGACCTCTTGGATCTGCACCGGATGATCCGCTTCTTGGTGGACGAGCTCTTTCTTGTCCATCAAAAGTTCCTGCTTCAAGTCCTCGATCTCCTTTGTCTTCTTGTCAAGAAGGCCGGTTTTGGCATTCGCGATCTTCTACATCTCGGCTATGCGGGTGTTGGCATCTAGAAGTTCATAATGCAGATCGTTGAAGCTGGAGGATAGCTGCTCCAGTCCCTGCCCAAAATAACAAATCTTCATGATATCCTCAGCATATGTTGTCCTCAAAATACGAGGGTATTATCAGAGGGCATACCTTATTGAACTCCAGATTACAGGTTAGAGAAGAATCAGATACTTCCTGGGTCTTCCTCTTTTTGGAGCCTTTGGCACGACTGCTCTCAGGTTTTGGTAGGGAGGCAGGAGCGGCTTCCTTTTTCTTGGTGCTATGAGTAGAGACCATGCTGTCAATGTCGTCCAAAGAGAAAACTGAGGCAAATTTACCTACGAGTATACAGGTTAGTATCCCTAATCCTTAGAATTTACACTAACATGTCAATATTCATTACCAGACATAACGGAACCGGCCGATGGCGATGGTTCTTGGAGGCTCGGCTGAAAATGAAAGGTCCTTTCCTCCTCGTCAATAAGAAAGAAAGAGCTCAGCTTGGTCTCAGTCTCTTTGGTGGGAGGGGCAATCTCGAAGAACTTCAAAGCTGCAAAAGACAAAAAACATATCAGTTACAAAAATTATCAGCATACATCTTCAAGATAATGTATCCTACTTTTGGCAACCCGTAGGTATGGAAGGTTATCAGGATGAGGGAGAGAATCTCTCCTAACAAAGAAGAACTGTTTCTTCCACTGGTCGTTGTTTTGGGTGTTTCTCGAAACAAGTGGGGTACGGCCAGATCTAGTTTGAGAAGGTATCTTGAGGAACCATAACTACGAAAGTCATACACAGAAGCAAGTTCAGAAAGGGTGAAGTCAAGATCGTGGTCAGCAATTAATTTTTCCAAGACTAACAAGGTCCTCCAAACCATGGGCATGGTTTGGACAAAACTAAGCCCAGTTCTAATAAATCTAGGTCTTAGAGACCAAGTCAGATAAGGCCGCCGGATCAAAGGGTCGGAAAACAGTTCCCGGAGGAAAGAAACCTCGGGATTGTAAGCTCGTAATATCGTTGTTATTGAACGTGCATATCTCGTTCACGGGGTTAGCAAGGAGATTCTGAGACACAAAATTTTTAATACCAGAATTATGAAGTTTTGAACTCATGATTTAAGAAGATGAAGAATAAGAGAGATCAGAAAGATTACCTATGAAGACGGATGAATGGGTTAAGAAATATTTATCTTGGACAAATATAGATATTCAGGGGTCACGGACGACTAACATGTGCAGCAAGGATCCACCGCACATGCAGGAATTCAAAATTCAAAATGTGAAAATTTTACAGCTTTTAAATTTGGGGACAATTATTAGGGCTCGGATTTTCAGTATCCTCAGCAAACATTATGTTCAGAACAACTCCAGGATACGGTATCCTCCAATGTAACAGGTATCCTAAATATGTTATATAACTAACAATTTGTTCGCAGCCTTTCCTTATTTACCAGGTCAAAGACCATTGCTATGATCTCCCGAAGACTCACACCTTCAGTTAATAGATCGTGGCAGGAAAGGAAACGTGTTAATTAAAGGGATTAACGGCTAATTGGATTAGTCCAAAGTTTCCTAAATTATAGGCCATATTGTTAGCTTTATTTTTGTATAAATAGAGCACTACTCGGATCAAACAATACAATTTTTAGAACTCAAGACTTACTAGTACTTGCTCTCATTGTAATCACGATTTGATTAAGCTCCATCACTTGTAACCACTTTATTATTAATAAATCGGTGGTGATAGTTTTCACCACCCGGGGTTTTTTTCTTGTTATCCTAAGGATAACAGTTTTTTTCCTTGCAACAAATGTCTGTGTTCAAGCCATATTTACAAGCACCTAGTCCATTTTACTAATTTGGTTGTAAAATCACACTTGTCAATTTTTTACCAAAACACTATCTGGCTCAAATTTTAAAGTGACTTTAGGTTTGTCAACCAATTCAGGCCCATTAACATAACAATTTAGTTTTTTCACAGCCCGTATAACATACCAAGGCTACACAATTTGAATTGGTTGTTAATCCTCTCAAACAACGGGCTAGACACAACAATTAGCAAACTAGACAACTGAAACCTAGTTTTCACATTATCAACAATAGACCACTCTAACGAATGCCAAAGCTCCTAATACTAAAGTATGATGTACAAGACATACCTAGGTAGATTATGGAGTAATAACTTCAATGAAAACAGCCCTGAAAGATGCTCAAAAGGGCAGCCACCGATTTAGCCTAAAACGAACGTATCGATCAATAACGAGTATAACATGCATATTTTAGCATGCAAAGATGTATTTTATTTCATAGGAAAACCATAGAAATAAATTATGAATTTTTTACCAGGGTTTAAAAAATGTCTTAGGTTTATAAAGATATTTTTATTATATTTTTCTAGTTCACATAAAAATCATAAAAATTCCTCCAACAAAGAAAGGTGCGTGCAGCTATTTCAGTGCGCAGCCAAAGTGTTTTATTTGTTTAAAAATCATCATCAAACAAAATTAAGTGATTCCAATTGGGTTGAATTCTTAACTCAACATGTAAACTTTCAGAAGTGGAATCAACCAATTTGGACTTGTCAAAAAAGAGTTATGATGTCGGAAAGACAGACCAAAATCCGTCACCCCGCATCAGCTTTGACACACAATTTTATAAAATTATAAAAACCATTCAAATCTCATCGAAAAATTAAAAATTATACCTTTCTGGAAACTAGACTCAAAGTAGAATATCATGGAAACAAGAATCGATCAAAAACAATAAATCTTCATCGAGTTACAGTCCAAACAATAAACGAGTATAAATCTGTCAGCAATTGTTTTAATCAAAACTTCAACCCTAACATGTTCAACAAAGGGTTTAATGATGAAAAAGACTTATATTATGATAGAACCGACCTTGAATTAGACTCGGGATGGCTGGAGAGTGGCTGGAACTTGCACAAAAATTCGAGATGGGGCTGCCTACCTGCTGCTGATCGGAAGTGAGGGAGGGAGGAAGGGTATTAGGGTTTAAGTTATAATAATATTACATCTAGGCCCTCCAACTTATAAATTATGATGTCTTGATTCCAAAGATTGCTTAAAATGACTTTCAAGAATGACTAGGAGGTCCCTCAAGTTATAAGTTTAACCCCCGAATATAGCACAAACTCTGCAAATGTTTCCTGCAGTTAAAGGAAAAATGTCGGGTGTTACATACTAAACTAGCCTTCAAATTATAAGAGTAGGTGTTTTGAGCAAAAGGACGGATAAATGGACTTTTTAAAACGTATAGCAAGGCTCCTAAATTAAAAATATGAAACCCCGCATTTTTAAACGATGAAGCCGATTAATGAAATTTTCGGGCGTTACATATTGTAGCTGCCTTTTGCTGTGAAGTAGATGCTTCAATTTATTTCTTTCCCTTGGACGATTCAGCTTCACTTTGTGTGGGACAATGATAGATTGCTTGCTTGTAATAGTCTCTACCGAATGGATTCGCCCCATTGTCATCAACAATTATACTTGTGCATTCCCGCTTAAAATGACCTTTTACTTTGCATCTGAAGCAACGAACCTTGGACTTGTCAAAGCCAAGCTTTGATGGTGAACCCTCAATCTCATTTTTGCCGGTGATTTTCTCGAAGCATTGAGCTCTACGAATGACACTAGCCATGCACCATTTGATATCTATCATTTCCTTCTCTTCGGGATCAATCTGGTCATAATCTTCCTTCGTCATGTTGTAGTTACCAATCCTCCCAGCAACTAAACAATCGTATGATTGCAGTACAGACCCGAGACAGGCCATGTGCTCTTTGACTGTTTCTGTAGTCATGCACACGTATTCTTGATGTTCACCGCAATGTTACATTGAAGTACGTCAGGGTTAGGTGCTTGTGAACTTGAAGACACTTGAGAAACAGGAATGGTGCCAGAATAACTGCTACTATACTGTGGGGTAGCAGGCACATTAGTCACAAAGGCTTGTCCTGTAGGTTCTACATAGAAAGCGAACTGAATCTTCGGACTTGATGAACCCACATATTGAGAACTCTTGTAATAGAGTCCAATGTCCTAATAAACAGCAGTACTCTTCATCTTTGTTTCTTCCTAAGTTCCAACTCATGGGCTTCAAGCTTCTCAATGAATCTTGCTAGGTTCAGATGGGCAAAATCAACTACATTGGATTGCTGAATCATAATAAAGGTGCCCCACTCCTCAGGCAAAGCATCAGCAAGTTTATCAATATATTCATATTCAGGCTTGTCTATCCCCAGCTTCTTCATTTCATTCACAAGATGACAGTATCTTTCCACAAGTTGTGCAAATGATTTACCTTTCACTTAGGTGAATATCAAACTCCTTCTTGAGCAATGCCATCTTGCTTTTTTTCATATCAGGATTACCCCGATCCTTGTTCAATAGGGCCTGCTATATTGAGTAACAAGACCCATTGTGTTTAAGTAACTGGAAGATCTCTGCCTTGATTTCTTGTTGGAACAAGTTCAACATTTTCTTCTCTTTTAGGAAGGAAGCTTTATCACATTCATCGATTTGAGACAATCTATAATTGCTTACATTCTCGTTCTTTGGAATTATGTATTCCTCCTCAGCAACAGTCCAGGTCTCATAGTTCAAGGCTTGAACATAGGTTTCGAATTTATCTGCCCATGATGGATAGTCTTCCATCCTTAGAAGCTTCGGTGGTTGGTTGGAAGTACCCATCTCGTTTTCCAAATTGATGTTTTGAAGCAAGGCTGAAGGTTGAGACACATAAGCACTAAGATTATCCATGATTACAAAATCAAGAATAGAATAAGATAAACTTTGAAAGACAAGTTACAAAACTCTGGATATGTATAGAATTGAAGTGGTCAACGTATATATTTAGTGAAATGGTCAAATGGATAAGTAAAGTCAAAGAAAGTCAAACGGATATCTTCAAGTCAACGAATATTTTTAACAAACGTATATGTATCCACGTATAACATATACGGTGTATATGTTTTGCGCAGGATATGTTATGCGTTGGATGCATATGCGTTGATAGACATATGCGCCAGAATGATAAGATCAAGATTTTTGACATTTTGGACATGAAAATGATGATGAAATGATATGAAATTTTGTAGGGTTTGACATGGATGTGTAAGGAATAGTTGGTGAAATTTTGAAGAACTTTGAATGGTGAAAAATAAAGATAGAGATAAAAGACTAGAAATCTTGCATCTTCCATGCGACTAACGAGCCTAATGCTCTGATACCACTTGAAAAGACGTTGTAGGATGACGTAGAATTTACGTACAGATTGAATATGTTATCGCTCAAGCCTTGAGGTGCGGAAAACAAGGACGGAAGAACACAAGAAACGTTAAGTCCATATTCATTAACATAACAATGAATTACAGAAGATATGACTTGATAAAGCACTTTCTCTCTCTACTTTCTCTCTTTAGCAACTGGCATTAATGACCAAAAGCCACTGTTCATGCATAAGTCAACTTATTTATAGCTTTAAAATGAAGCACTACATGGGCGGATATGTTATCCGGCGCATATGTTATCCGCTGCATAACATATGCGTTCCATGTTGACTCATGCGCTACAATCATATATACAATCATACATTTGACAATTAGGCTATATATCCTAATACAGATATTAGCTATAGACATACATGATCTAACACATTTAATTTGGGATGTGTCAGTACGCCCAACTAGCTTTGAAAGGTTTCTCCTGATTATTATTAATATACCTAATAGTCATAAACCTTGTGGGTTCTTATCTTGAAAGGTGGTAGTTAATCTAAAAATTCGATAAGGCATAAGAATATTACCGTAATCTGACTAACTTAAGGTGCTGAGAATTACATGCACTTAAATTTAGTTTGTCACTCCGTTTTATGAAAGTAAATAACGAGTGGTGGCGCCCCGCCATGTCCATATTTTATACGAGCTTAGAAAAATAGTTATATATTAGGTAAAAGATGCCTAAGAGCACAAAATTTTGTTGCATAAACATCAAAGATGTGCATTCATTTTGAAAGTACAAGTGAATGAGAAAGTTATGCAAATGCCAAAGAAGCATTCACTAAATAAAATAAAAAAAAATAAAATTTAGAAAAATAGGCCAAAAGGCACATACTAGACGGGACTGAGAGCTTACGTGTTGCCAAGGGGATGGTGACTTTGAGGATACACTATTGGGGTTCGAGGATTTTAGTCAATATATATTGTTGAAAAATACTACGGGTGGAGGCTTGGGACCGTCATTTACTGGGTTGCAGCTCGGGTGAAACAATGCTAGGTCGAAATCCCCTAATATAATTTTAGGTTTAGGTATTGCTCGTACGACCTCACTTGACCTTTCATCCATCTAAATTCCACCTAAGTGCATTTTCTTCTTACCATTAAAGGGTTTTTAGCTTGCGGTGATATGTTGAACCGGTCTGTTTCAACGCTATTTTAATGTCTTGATTATGCTTGAGGTGGGTGTAAGTAGATCTATAACTCTTTAAGTGTGAGACCCATAGGTTTATTGATATCACATGAACTTAATCGTTAAATATGATTAGGGGGGCTTGATAGGTTAGTGGTTGGGTTTAAGTGGACAATAATATCGGCAATTGCGATTTTTGTGCTTTTCTATCTATTAATTAAAGTAACTTAAATGTTTTGAAAACCAGGTCTACGATTCTGATATCGTTGTAAATAATTTTTTCAATGACGAAAAAGGTTTAAGTGTATGGATATTTGATACGGCTTAAAGTATATATAAATATACAAATATTTCCTATACTTGTAGATACTTTTGGGATAAGTTTTTATTGAATATTGTGCTTAATTGGTTCATATTTGAGTTTTAAAGATTTCAAGAGACTACGAGCTATTATAGCTATTATAAGACTACACACTATCATGATTTTTTCCCTCAATTAATTGCAATGTGGCAAATAAGACAAAAATTAAAATAATATATTTAATTTAAAAACAAAAAAATGAGAACAAACAGTTGTGGACACAACCCTTGGTTGCAACCCAACCATTATATTATTTTAATATATTTCTTTATTTTATATTTTCTTTTTCTTTTAAATATTTACATTATATTATCGTTTTCTTTTAATTATTTGCACTTTATTATCTATAATATTTTCTTGTTACTTTAATATTTTTTTAATCTTAAATATTATCCTACCATGCCAAATATCAATTTATTATTTGTTTGGTAAGTTTTATTATCCAAAATATCTAACATTTAACTTATTTAAGAAAATATAAAATAAAAAAAAGTTAAAAAATTCATGATCTTTTTTTATATATCTATTATGTTGGGTATAGATAAAACTTCACATCCAATGTGCGATTATGTTTAATATGTTTAATGTTAAGTGTTTTTTTATGTTTTTAATTTACTAAAAATTTTTATTTATATAATATTTATTTTTATTATATTAAATATAAGTAATTAATTAGTTTCTAAAAATGTTATTTTTATACCTCTATATTTTTATATGATAAATAATAATTAAAAATCTTATTTAGTTAATAAAATATTGGTTTAGGTTGGGTTGTGAGTATTAGTGAAATATTGGGTTGGATTGTGTTGGGTTAGGTTGTGATAGTGGGTAGTCTAGGGTATTTAAAATGTACCTTGAGATTATTGAATAATAATAATATTTATAATTCTAGTTAGATAAAATATAAGAATATGGGTTCGGTTGATGAGATGATGAAGTAATTAACTCATTAATTCAACATGTAACATGAATATAATTGTTTTAATAATTTTGTTTGAAGGGTCAGTTGCATTGAACGACTAAATGGCAGGCCAAAGATTAAAATAAGGGATTGCGTTAGTATTATTTTTTTCGACAACTTGAAGCTCAAGAAAGGGTTTGAACGAGAAGGTTTAAAAGGTGGATTATTATTATAATTTCGGGGGTGATATCAGCTGCAATATATATATATATATATATATATATATAGAGGATCAAGAGAAAACTCACCTTTAGAGAGAAAACTTAAAAATTTCTAAAAACTTCTAAAGAATTATTTTTAATTAAAAATAAAAAAAAAATTCAAAATTCTGTTTTAGCCATTATTCTTATATTTTCTTATATTTCATTCGAAAAAAATAAAAAAAAATAAAAAAACAAAAAAACCCGCTGTAATGCACATACGTATTACTGTGCGATACCGTTGTATTACACATGTGTATTACTATGTATTTTTGAGTTTAATAGTGTTTTATTGCATATATTCAATATTTGTGTATTGTACATGTGTAGTAGTGTTGTATTATATGGAAAAAAATAATAATAAAATAAAAGTCGATGTGGTGCACATGTGCGTTAATGTTATATTACACATACGTACTAATGTGTATTCGATGTGTGTATTAGTCTTATATTACATATATACAATAGTGTGTATCAAATATGTGCAATAGTGTTGTATTCTATGCAATACAAACACTTTGCATATATGCAATGCACACTATTACACACGCGCACTATACCGACGAGGTTACCGACAAGTTTTTTTTTAACCAATAACAACATATAAGAATAATGGAAAAAAAAGAAACTTCAAAAAAAATTTTAAAAAAAAAGTTAAAAATAGGTTTTTAGAAGTTTTTAAGTTTTCTCTTTATAAGGAGTTTTCACTAGATCCCACCCCTATATATATATATATATATATATATATAAAAGGTCGGCTGATTCAAAAACAAAGGAGAATTTATTTGGTGTGGCTACGGTTCGTGCAAGGAAGAGTAAGAGAAGGGGCAAAACATGAGTTCACTCTATAGAGAGTGTTCAGGTTTAACAACGTTCATCCACACTTCGTTGCTTGATTTGAATTTATTGTTTTTAGTATGAACTTAGGTGTTGAACTTGTATATTTTATGTTTTTGAACCTGATTATTGGCTAAAACCCTCCTAGTTTCCTAGGTTATGAATGAATATTTGTTGAGTTTTTGGATTGCTTGTCGGTTTATTGGTTATTTGTGTTGGATTAATATTATTATAACCAACTTATTGATGTTTAATAAGATGAATATGCAAGCTTAATATTAATTTACTTTTATTCGATCGTTCCATATGTGTCTTTATGAATGTCTTTCATGTGTAGACGCATATTAGGTTACCTACTGTGTGCTTATAACTAGTATATGGTTTATAGTCGGCATAATCCATATGAACTATTGTTTGAGGGTTAAGAGAAATTAAGTGTTCTACCTATCTAGAGACTGAGAGGTAATAGATAGTTGGGGTTGTGTGGGTCATTAGGTGGTTTGGGTATAGATTGCACGAGAGTGGATTTCCCCCTTATTGTCTTTTGATTTTTGCTATCCCCATTCTTTTTAATCATCTTTAGGTCACTCTTTACATCCCTTACATACAGATCTATTGTAATTAGTGATACTAAGAGGTGATCTAGTCACTAGAGTACTATAGTATTGTTAGAGAGACTGATAGGTAATCCAACCAACCGGTTTGCGTCTTACATCCCTTAGGGTTTCTTTTAGGTCGCACCCAGAGAATGATCAGGGATCCGCTAGGTTGTCTAGGGGTGTCGTATCTTTAGATCTTGACTCCATCATAGTTTCCATAGCCGATAAGCGTCCATGAGTCACAAATAAGATTTGATGCCTAGGTAACGTCTTTCTCTTATTGTTTTCGTCTAAGTCTTAGAGTTTTAAATTTAATTTATTTGTTTAAATTAGTTTTAAGTAATTATTAATTTTAAAATAAAATAAATAAAAATCCTAAAATAATCTTTTTTTTAAGTATTAATTTATTTAGCTTTTAGAATCTAGTTTCGTTAATTTAGTAAGTGTCTATAGGGTTCGATATTCCTAGTCTTCCCATAGCTATGCTACACCCGATAGATTCACTTGTCTGTTTCTAGTGGTTTGGTTTAGGGTATTCTAGGTTTTTATTATTCGTTGTGCTTGGTCGGTTAATCCTACGTAGGTTTCTTGTGTTTGTTCACGTAACTTAGCTGAACACGAACATGACCTATTAACCGAATGAATTTTTTTGTTCTTGTTTGTTTGTTAAGAAAATGAACATATGTTTGTGTTCGTTAATGTTTGTTCGTTAACATGCTAAACGGTCAATTCATGAAAACGAAAAGACATAAACCAACAAATATAAATGAACATAAACAAGCAAACATAAACAAATAAATATTAATGAGCATAAACTAACATAAACAAATGTACATAAACGGGTTAGTGGTGGGTTACTAACATCTTTAATTATTTTTAAACATTATAAAATTTCATTATCAAGTTATATGAACATAAACAAATATACATAAATGAAATGAACGTGAATAAAGGAAGATATATGAACAAACGTTTACGGATTCGATTACTTGTATAAATTATTTCACTCTCTATGTAATTGTTCTCACTCTTTATGTTCACTTTTGTTTACCTTGTTTGAATTAATAATTAATTAATTCATGTTTTTGTGTTTATTCGGCATAATTGAAGATGGGCCCAGTATGATATAGCCTTTGCTTCAATTGAGGTAGCTATGCAACATATTATATCATTCTCATCTCATCTTCTATCTCTAAATAAAAAATTATACTAAAACATATTATATTTTCTTTCTTTATTTCAATTAAATAATACTTTTTATACCTTTTATCATCATCCTTTTTCTTTTCTTCACTCACAGCCACTTTCAAAATATGTTAAAAAAATTATAGGGGATGAACAGTAACTTTTCAAATATATTGAAAAATCAGTACTTTTTCTAAAATATAAAAACTTTTCACTCACAACACCTTGAATCACTCTCAAAATTATAAAAACACCCATCACATAAAATGAGGTGTTGGATGAGAATGCTCATACACCCGTTACTAATTTATATCATGTTAAGCTCTTCTTATGAGATCCTTTTTTTTTAAGTTTATTATGAATAATATTATATGTGGAATCCTATAAATCATTTTATATTTTTAGAGAACGATACCAAAACATGCTGAGAATGTTCGTTCGTTCGTTATTAGGTTTTGTTTTGCTAAAAGATATAATGAATTTTAAAAGGTTAGTTTTTTAATTTTTGTATGAACTTTATGTGAATAAAGTTAGCTGCTTTAGCTGATATTGGGTTTCTTAGATTATCCATATGAAACATGGATTTTGCTATATTAAATCAAAATCTTTGATGAGTTGTAACAAAAATCTATTAATTTTTTTTAGTATGAAGACAAGGAGCAGTATAGATGGTAGCAAATACTGCATTTGTAAGATGGATACTAGTTTTAATATATAAGAGTAATAATCAACAAAATTGATATTTTGACCATTTTTTGGTGTATAAAAGTGTCAAATACAAACTCATTTGCATCTCATCGAAATGTAAGTCAGTTGATAGGAGTTTGTATGTGCATGTTGGGATGTATAAAATTCCAGGAGATAATTTGCAATATAAAACTTATAACATTTTTTGCATAGTGTACTTTGGACCTTTATAGTTTATACCAAAATAACATAATTCACCTAATCTGGTAGATAAATAATTGGATTGTATCCGAAATTAGATATCTTTTGGTACCAGGTTTTTAAGTGCAATTAGATACCATGTAACATAATTTGCATAATCAACCATAACAATGTCTATCATTACAATTTGTGCAATAACAGTATCTTGCTCTAACACTATAATTCCAATAATTCCCCAAATTACCCTTTTTACACTAGAATTCATGTAGCCTAACAAAAAACATACCCGTTGTAATTGAGATTTGTAAGGCTTGGTCATCACATAGACAGTGCTACAAAAAAGAAAACAAGCAGATGTATGATAAAATATATCACAAAAGATTGATTAACAAACAGAAAATGAGTATTGTGATGTAAGTTGTCACCCGTGCCGCATCGCGCGTGTTACGAACTAGTGTGTGTATATATATATATATATATTGTTAGGTTAAAATAAAAACTCATTTAAGTTGTGAAAACTCTAAAAACCTATTTTTAACAATAAGTTTTTAATTAAAGTTTGAATCTTATGGTCCATAATAAAGTTAATAAAAAATATAAATACAAAAATAACTTTTTCTCTCTCCTGAAAACATATATAAAAGTTAGTAAAAAAATGTTAAAAAATAGCAAAATATTTTTTTTTTTTCGATATTTTTTGTTAAATGTATCATCATATATTACATGTGTAAAAAAACAAAAAAACGATGTTACAAAAGGTTTTCACGGGTTTTAACAACTCAAGTGGGTTTTCATTCTATACTTCTCCTATGTATGTATGTATGGATGGATGTATGTACGTACGTACGTATGTATGGTGGGTTTAAATGAAAACTTATCTTAAAGAAAAAACGTAAAAACTCCTAAAGAATTACTTTTAAATTTAATATATATATATATATGTATATTGTTAGTTTTTTTCTTCCATTCTTCTTATATGTTGATATTGTTCCGAAACAAAAAACCCTCGTCGGTAACATTGTCGGTGTAATGCATACGTTCAATATTGTGTATCGCATATATGCAAGAGTTTTATGTTGAATAGAATAGAACACTATTGCATATATATTTGATACACACTATTGTATATATGGAATATAAGACTATTGCACACATCCAATACACACTAGTGTGTATGTATAATATAGCACTAATGCACATATGCACTACATCAACTTTTATTTATTTTTATATTTTTTTACATATCATATAACACTATTGCATATATACAATACACACTGTTGAATATATGCAATTAAACACTATTGAGCATATAAAACACACACTAATGCACATATGCACTACATCAACTTTTATTTACTTAATTTTATATTTTTTTTTCATATAATACAACACTATTGCACATATACAATACATTCTATTATATGCAAAACACTATTGAGCATATAAAACACACACCAATGCACATCTGTAAGATAAAAGTATTGCATAGTATTACATATATGTGCTACATCGACTTTTTTCCAGTGAAGAGTAACAAAATATAAGAAGGATGAAAGAAAAAAATTAAAAATATTTTTTAGGAGTTTTTAAGTTTTCTCTCTAAGGAGAAGTTTTCTCTTGATCCTTTCCCACACACACACACACACACACACATATATATATATATATATATATATATATATATATATATATATATATATATATATATATATGCTAAGTATAAAATGAAAACCCACTTGATTTATGAAAACTCTAGAAACTCATTCTCAACCACATGTTTTTAATTAATGTTTAAATCTTATGGTCCACAACGAAAGTGAATAAAAAATGTAAATATAAATATAACTTTTTCTTTCTTCTGAAAACATATATAAAAATTAGTAAAAAAATGTTAAAAAATAGCAAAACATTTTTTTTATGTTTCGATGTTTTGTATTAAATGTTACAACATATATTACATATAACAAAAAAAAACGATGTTACATAGGGTTTTCGCGGGTTTTCGCAACTCAAGTGGGTTTTCATTTTATATATATATATATATATATGGGGCTCGGATTTTCAGTATCCTCAGGAAATATTATATTCATAACAACTCCAGGATGCGGTATCCTCCAATGTAACAGGTATCCTAAATGTGTTATATAACTAACAATTTGTTCGCAGACTTTCCTTGTTTACCAGGTCAAATACCGTTGCTATGATCTCCCGAAGACTCGACCGTTTCTAATACACTTGCCGTTATTAGAACGTGGCCGATAAGGGAAACGTGTTAGATTGAATGATTAATGGCTAATTGGATTCGATCTCTTGTTTCCTAAATTATAGGCCATATTGTTAGCTTTATATTTGTATAAATAGAGCCGAACTCGGATCACAACACACACACTTTTTAGCACTCGAGACTTACTAGTACTCGCTTTCATTGTAATCACGATCCGATTAAGCTCCAGCACTTGTAATCACATTATTATTAATAAATCAGTGTTGATAGTTTTCACCACCGGGGTTTTTTTTCTTGTTATCCTAATGATAACAGATTTTTTCCTCGCAACAAATCTCTGTGTTCAAGCCATATTTACAAGCACCTAGTCCCATTTTACTAATTTGATTGTAAAATCACACTTGTCAATTTTTGACCAAAACAACTTGGCGCCCACCGTGGGAAAACGGTGCTTCAATCCTTGAAATCCGTTTATTTAATTTTCAATAACTTTTATTCTCTTTACAATGGTCTCACAACCAAAAACCAGTTCGGTCTTTGCTCCGATGGTCACCGCTGCTTCGAATGTCAACCCACGACCTCCACCAGTGCCAAAGAAAAACACTCAGCCTAGAGGAGAACTTCCACCATTAGCGGGATCCTCTACCTGGGTAGACCCGGTTATTTCTAACAATGACATTTTTGCTTTGATGAAACAGATCAAAACACATATAGAGCAACAAGAAAAGACCAACTCAAGGCTATTTAAGGAAATTGAATAGATAAAAAGAAGCCAGGGCAGGAGGCTACTCCAATCATGCTCAGGATTCTTGATTTTGGTTCTCCAGGATCATCCATCCTTCAGAATCCCGGATCCTTGAGGACACAATCAACAAGGACTCCGTCTTAGCAGCAATCAGGATACGGAGGAACTTATCTTCCGGTATCCTCGGAATTACCCAGACCAACGAGGCTAGAATCCATCAACACGCAGCCTCATTCAACCATGCCAGCCGACATATTCTTGTCAGGATCCCCCATGATGTCCTCTGAAGTGCATATCGAGGATGATATCCCTATGCAGACGTCACTTTATCCTGAGGACAACCTCGACGGAGGAACTGGTCGCCAAGGCTCAGGATACCAAAGGAGAGCTGATAACTGAATCCGATATGAATTTGGTTTACCAAAAGGAGAGCTGATAACTCAATCCGATATGAATTTAACATAATATTGTGGTATTTATATGATTATATAATTAGCAGTCATTTAATGTGTTAATTTGTTTTTTTTTTTTTGAATTTGAATAATAATTTTGACCCGTTATCAATCAATTTTTAAATCGTGATTGAGAAATTTAAATTTGAGAAATAAATTAATTGAAAAGTTTATAATTATACATTTTTGTTTTTGGTAATGGAAACTAATTTAAACAATTTCCTTAGTTAAACTCAAATTAAATGAATCCATTTTGATTAAATGAGATGAATAATATACGGTTTTTAATAATTCACTCCAAACTTATAATGTACCTTTTGAATAACAATTTCGTGGTTGACCATCCATAATTAGCTTCAAGAAACCAAAATATATAAAGTTTATTAAAAATGACAAAGTAAATAATAAATGAATAATATACTTTTGTAATAATCGAAAGTTATAATGGACGTACCTTTTGAATAAGTTTTCACCAGGTTTAATGCATGTGGCATGCTCACAACTAACAGCACAAAGGTATTCGTTTAAGTAAAACTGCATAGAATGTTAAACAATAAAAGACAAATCGAGTCATTACTTAGTGCAATTATCGACAATATATATAAACGATTTTGGGAATAAGGTTTGAGGGTATGAAACATTAAGAAAGGGGCACAAATCATTTACCGAACTTCAGCAAACAAACGTATATGAAACATAACATTACTTCAAAATACACAAGTACTAATTAATTTGACAATTTACCTGAACGGTTTGAGGAAACCACTTTCTTTGATTAGCAATTGCTTTATCAAGTTGACCCGCCATCATCAACTTCAAGAAAGCAGAATATATTAATTAAAAACTAAGATTTATAAATTAGCAAGAGTTGAAAACAAATAATGCTATTACTTCAATAAATGAGGTCTACATCAAGAACTAAGGTATACAATTTGAGTAAGATCCAACTACAATTCCAGATGACTACCCTTAACATCACAAACCACACAATAATCAAAAATAAAAAATAAAAAACACTCAAATATCAAATTCTAATGTTAATTTAATAAGATGAACATAACACGAAGCATAAATATTCAATCTATAGCATGCTGACCATTGTAAATAAATAGTAAAAAGAACTTGAGTACCTAATAATAGGAGATGACACCATAGTCTGAGCGCAATTACCATTGACACATTCATGCATTTCAATAAAAAAAAGTGTTTTAAGTTATAGTACCTAAGTTATAGTACCTACTACTGCAATACCATATTATATGTCATATAATAATAATGATATCTAGAGGTAATATTGGTACTCGCACGTATCAAATTGCAAGTGTCATATAAATGGCTGCAGATTGCAATTGTTTTAGGAAATAAATTTGAAAATTTGGTTATTAATAACAATTTGCATGTATATATTGAAAAAATAAGATAACACGTATATTTTAAAGTTTTTACTATAACAACAATATATGTAAGTTAATGATAACAACTGGCTCAGAATTTGAACACAAAAATCACTAAAGCATATAGTAAACAAATGTATAAAACATTAGTTCAAAATGCATGACTATTATGATTTTTAGAAACAAATATCACTAAAGCATGTACGATAAGTAATGAATTCAGCAACTTACCTGAACGGTTCTAGGATACCACTTGTTGAAATTTACGGGTGTTTATGGTTTGGTTTCAAACCGTGAAACCGCCCAAACCGGTCATTGGTTTGGTTTCACGATCGGTTTTTTCTTTAACTTTCCGGTCGGTCGAATTAAAAAATTCTAAACCATAGTGAACGGTTTGGTTTACGGCTTATATCAGAAACCGACCATATGAAACCAAACCGGACCATAAGATTTGACAATATATAAATATATATATATATATATATATATATATATATATATATATTGTTGAATATTTAACTATATGTATTGTTTTACATTTAGTTAAAATAAATCTGGGCCAAAGTGTCAAACTCATCAAAGAATTAAAAGTCCCATGAACTTTAATTAGTTAGTTTCTTTTTTAAGTTTCATCATTCCGAGTTTCATATACATATTTTGTTTATAACAAATTACAATTTCAAGCATACAGAGTTACTTAAAATTTGTATATTACTTTAGTTTATTATTCAAACTACATCAATAGCATACGCAAACACATTTTTATTACCAAATTCAGTTTATCACGTAGTAACCTTTTCATTTTATAGTTTTTTTATTAAGGTTTAATAAGTTCAAACCGTGAAACCAAACCGGAACCAAACTTTTAGTAATGGTTCGGTTTTAGTTTTCAATGGTTTGGTTCGGTTTTAGTTTTCAAGGTTCGGTTTTGGTTTCGGTGATAAAAAAACCGTAAAAAACAGTTTGGCTCACGGTTTGACCTAATAATCGTCAAAACCGGACCGTGAACACCCCTAGTTAAGTTCAAGAAACAAAAAATATATAAAGCGTTAGGTCAAAATACATGACTACAATGATGTGTAGAAAAAAATTTACCAAAGCATGTACGATAACTAATGAATTCGATAATTAACCTGAACGGTTTCGGGATACCAACTGTTTTAATTACCAATTGCATCATCAACTTGACCATCCATAATCAGTTTCAAGAAACAACAATATAGTAATCAAGAACATGGAGGTGAGCAAAATATAACAAAAAATTGCAAGTACTATCATAATCAAAATTTTATGGTTATGTGTAACACATAAATAGAAATTATATATAATCCTAATAGTCAATTAATATTAGTGTATTGATGAATTGTTCAACATCCAGTATTGGAATATTAAAAAAAACAAAGCACACAAAGGGGGTTTGTAGACTATAAAGAGAGCATAAATCAATATAAAATATAGGTTTTCATGCCTTAGAAAGTTACAGCAAGTTAAAATTAAGAATACTGGATAAGAAACTTCATACCTATCTGTAGAGTGGCTAAAGTGAAAAGGTGTTAAGCACTATTTTTCATGCATTTATCTATGGTGAATTGGAATAAACTAAATAATGTTTATGAATGATATATTTAGAAAACCCGAATTCAGACCTCGCATAGGCAAAGTTACAAATACTAAAAATATCGAGTCGACACCCTCCTATTAATCAATAGATAGCCGTGCGTATCTCCTATTAATCAATTAGATTCAGTAATTAACCCTAATTAGAAAGGATGAACTAAAGTTTTGTTGGTGGTATTTAGGGTTTATGATATGACAGAAATCGAAGAGAGTGTAAAAAATTACAAAATAAATTAGTATAACACCTGCAGCAATTGAACAACAATGATTGGGAACATTATGATATGGACTTGTTTGTGATATTTGTAAATAGATTATTGTTTCACAAAAGAAAACGAAGGAGAAGATAATGAATTTAGGGTTTTTGAAAGCATAGAAGGCGTAATGGGATGTTTAACATTAGACTTGGGTCGGGTAAGGATATGTGGCTAATTGAAAAGGGGTGTGGTGTTAGGCGGGAATTTGAGAGGAAGAACGGGGTAAACAAAGGACAAGTGGCTTAAAGAAAACCTTTATTTATTTAGTAGTAAAGATATAGATATATTTAAAACACCTAAAACTATGACACAGTCATTAAAGCGTGTCATTAAAAAATGACTCGTAGATGCATCTCATTTTTATTTATGAAAGGGGCTTCAACTACATGCATTTGTATGTCATCTATACCATTTAATGACTCGAATTTCATGTCATCGTACATATATCTTCTAGTGGTGATGATAGTTACATACAATGTTGCAAAATTCGCTATGCAGACCCTAGGCGCCTGACTGATAAATATAAAGAAAATTAATTTTTAGATATTATATATATGTTAAATATCATAAGTTTAGTAATATTCGTAACAAAACATGTGAATATCTATATACATAAGAGAAATACATTTTTAATTAATAAATTATTCTAAAATTTTCTAATCATTAACTAAAAAAAAATTATATTTGTTCTCTCATATTATAGAAATACGAATTATGTTTTTTTTAAGTCAAAATCGGACCAAGTTCACCACCTCGGCGACATACTTTGTAGCAAGTACTCAGGGAGTACTCGGCCTTGTAAACCTACTTTTACAGCATTGTTGATCCTACATATGCGCCCTATGAAATTTTGACACTGACCCTTGTGAAGTTTTGAGAACGATTTAGTGAAAGTTTGAGTATAACTATATAAATGTAATATAATTATTTTATCCAATTAAGTATGAGTTTAATACCCAAATTTTAAGTCTAATACCCAACCAAATCAATCTCTATCCAATTGTTTAAGCCCAATATCCAACTTTAAGCCCAAATTTTTAAGACCCTTGTTTGTTGTTTTTTTAACTAAGACAATTACATTACATTTCGTTAGGAGTACGCCGGCTATGATATACAACCTGAACAACCTTACGGTCAACCTAGCTCGTCAGGCTTACTAAATTTGAACCAGGTTTCATTATATATATATATATTTAGTAAGAAGTTAGTTACCTTTTTAACTAAGGTATGCTACATTACATTTTGTTACAGTAGTATCAATATTAGTGTTAAAATATTATTATTGCTATTATAATATTATTATTATTAAAATATTATTATTGTGTTATTATTATTCTATTAATATTATTATGATGATGAATATTATGATTATTATTAAAATATTATTATTTTAAATATATTATTATTTTAATAGTATGATTATTATTGAAATATTATTTCTATATCATCATCATCATTAGTGTTATTACTGTTGTTTGATTTCTAACTTATATATGTTAGGAGTATTTCGTGTCGGATTATGGAGGTCAGTTACCTGATGTTTACAATAGTCAGCCGTCGTACCAATCACTTGTTGTCGGGTCTGATTATGGAGGTCAGTCTTCTTCTTCGTACCAGATACCAGTAGCAAATGATCCGTTTTGCGGAACCCAGTCTTCGTACCACGGACGAAACGATCATGATGGTGGGGAGGGGGGTAAACCTAAATTACGATGAAGAGGATGCTGAGGGAAACCCAAATGACAAAGATTATTACGACGATGACTACATACGCGAGGCGATAGTTTCGTATAAAACAGATAATGTAAGACACCGTGTGTTTTGTTTAAGTTAATATTATTTATTTGTACATTATTTAATAAATAGCGTAAAACTGTTTCAGATTTTTTAGACCCGCAATGAGTTGGAGCAATGGGCCAAAAATAGAAGACGTGACAATGGATGTGTTATTATGGTCCAACGATGAAGGAAAAACGGTGTGGACCTTGCATGCAATTGTGGTCCAACGGTCACGGAAAAACAAGGTGGACCTGGCATGCAATCGTTTGAATCCCGTCACCGATGCCAGTTTGGGGGCCGTTGAGCATTGGTCGCTCCGCACGGAGCAAGAGATGATGCAGATGGCGAGCCAGATTAGCTGGATTATTCGCTATCTGGCAGTGCAGCAGTAAGGAAAGCACGACCCTATGCCTGCCACCCCCTCCAAGTTTTGACCACGAGGTGAGCACGTCTGACGTGAGACTCGGACAGTGCGACGACATGGACTCCGCCCGTGATGGGTCGGGGGCTAGGCGCAGGGCAGACGACGACGTTGACGACGCGGCATTTAGGGGCCCTGGCGACTTAGACTTCGGGGAGTTTATGTAGATTTTTACACTTTTGTTTTATTTGTAGTATTTAGTTTTATCTGTACATTTATTGTATATAATACTTGTTTGGTGTATATATGCGTTATTTGTTTGAACCGAACTCTTACCAAACGATCTGATTTACGAGATGCAATTATTTATTAATACTAAAAACAATACATTATTTTATTAATATAAAATAAAAAAACAATTTATTTATTTTATCAATTTATTATTAAAAAGATCAAAAAGAAAACAAAAAAGAACCCCCCCAATACACGACATATAGCCTTATACGGTCGCGTATTAAAAGGTTTGCTAGCAAAACCCCATGGTTTCTATAGAATTTTCGTTATAAAATTACCTCTGTGTTTGACTAAAGGTACCCTATTATTTTAACGTGACAAGTATGTATAACCACGTCTTGTCAGGGGCGTATTTAGTATTTATTTATTTGTACAACATTAATATTCGTGAAGGCCGAGGCAAAATGTTCAGACCGGATGCCTGTTTTATAGTAGTTATTTAGAGTTTATGGATTCTGCGTATCTCCATTTCAAATAATATATTACAATGAGATTATTGACAATGTAATTTTAAAGTTTCATAGAATATATATAGTAATTATAATGCCAGGTAAGTTAAAATATTTAATTGTTCAAAAAAAATTGAGTATTTAATTCCAGAAGAGAAATCAATTAATGAGGATAGGTGAGGAGATGCTGTAGATCATGTTATTAACTTCTCGTTCGTTATAAAATATAAATATAAAATAAGCATCGTGTTATGATGGGTTTTAAAGGACCATTATTTAATTAAATTGTTTGATAGCCTTTTAGTATTAGGAGGTATCTTTAAGTTGCTCATGGGTGGAGTATGTTTGATTTATTAAAAAGATATTTTTTAGTGGTTTTTTTATGCTTTTTAATGGTTAAGTTTCATTGACATATTAAATAATTCAGATGCTACTTTTTAACCAGTGAGACCTCTTACTGATTTAGCACATGATTAACAAACAACCCCAAAGCAAATAAATGACATTTAGTCAATGTATTATGAGTAAAGTTAATTAGCTACGGGTGACCCTTAATTTTAGCTATGGGATCATTGGTTTTGAATTGTCTTGGGTTCCAGATTTCGTATGAGGTGAACTAACTTAAGCTAAAGGCCGGCGGACTTGGATACCCGTTACGGGTTGAGTTTGACAAGTGGGTACACCATCGCTAGCCAAGCGGGTCGCTGTTGAAACATGGTTGCTTGGGTTATAGTTGTTGATGAAAGATGCGTGAGTGATTGTTGTCCAATTGGTACAAAGTCGTTCCAATTAAAAAAATTAATCATTTAAATATCTTACTCTTTTTACAAAATTAATTCATAAAAAATAAATATTATCTACTAATTTTCTACACAAACAAAACCTAAAAATCTTTGATGTTGTGACATTTGAGCCAAAACAAGGTACACCTCAGTATGTATTTACCGATTAAGCAAATAAATGCTTTTTGCATAACAAACGAACGATTAACCGAACGGGACGGGTTATGACCCATATATCTCGGGGGGCCATCTATGAGTGATATACGTTTAATACAAGCTAAAACATTAGAAATATGGCCTTAGTTTGATAGCAAACAAGTTAAACGAGAATATGCTCGTTTAACTACCCGCTATAGATTTAAACGCAAAAGATAGTTACAAACCAAGCATTGTATCATCCGTTAAGCCGAAAAAGACTTACCAAACACTTATTTGAAATGTTTTAAGCGATCCATCAAAATATTTTTGATTTTTACAAACATATAGTATGCTTTTATAATTTTACACAAAACTAGCCGAAAAACACTCGTTTTCGCGCTGTTTAACGCACCCGATAAGTTTTTCGTGCCAAAAACCAAACCCGAACTAAATTTGGACCTGGGCTTTCGCATTTGGGCCTTTAAAATCAGATTAATGGGCCAAATTGGGCCCAAGGCAACCCAATAAAACTTCCGGCCGCAGCCCACCCCCCACCCCGGTTCTTTTATAAAACTTATTTTGGAAGTATTAATTTTAGTTGATAAAATTTGAGGTCCAAGCAGCTCTAAACCTTCCAGAAAACCTTCAAACCCTAAGGTAAGGAGCTTAAATAAGTAGCTTTTATGCTTGTTTAAACTTGTTTAATACCATAAAAACATGTCTTGGTTACTAAAAATCATTCATAACAGTGTAAAAATCCTAAAAATGGTCCATAAACATGTTTTGATCATACACATGGTAAGGAACCTGTTTCGATAGTTTTTTTGGCCATAAACACGGATTAAAGGGTTGAAACGACGTTTTTACGGTTCAAAAGTTCGTTTTTGTGCACTAGCCGAAACCCTAAGTTAAGGGCTGTTATGTTGATGAAATATTTCTTGGTTTGTGATATAGGACTTGTACCTAGATTTCTTAGAAGCACAAGAACCTGAAAACTTGATTAAAAGGTCGGAAACGAGCCAAACCCGCTAAGGTAACGCCGAAACACTCGCTTACGGGCTATTTAGGTTAAAGTTGTGATGTGCATATTTTTAGGACTTGAAATTTTGCAGGGACATCAGGGACCATGTCAATGAGTCTCTGTTCAAATTTGGTAATTTTTCGACCATCCGAGAATATTTGGTGAATTTATTACCGAATTGGAACGTTTATTTGGGAAAAATAGCTAAAATACTTCAAAAATTATGAAATTTTTCTGAGAACTCATATTTGATGTATTTTGATCACATATGAATTTTGGGATCATTTGGAGAAGTTTAAAGGTGTTTTGTATATTTGCGTTCGTGTGAATTTTTACAGCCGAATTTGGGCCGAAAAGAATATTGCACGAGATTTTTACATTCTAGAATTGATACAGTTTGTTTTGGGACATGATTTGAGTATTCAGGAATTTTTGGGGAATTTTTGGAAATTGTTTGGGGTAAACAGACGATTTTCAGGCGAAATATAGCTGATAAAATGAATTTTTATAAATTAATAAATCAGTAAATAAATTCCAGAAATATTTTTATTAAAATCTACATATTTTAATTGATAAGTGGTTAAATTTTCATAATTTAATGATTAACGGTTAATTAATTATGCTAATATGAATATTAAACAAATTAGTTTTTATAACAACCGGCAAGTTCGCGACTAGTGAACCTGCGGGAAAATCAAAACACCAAGAGTGATCAAAAATCATATGTTTGGACTGATTAAGTGAAAATGAACTTTTCTATGAGAAACCTGGACAATCCGGGTGGATTGTGCGCGTTTCTTCTCAAATCAAACTGAAAAAACGGAAACGGGCCCCGTGGCTAATCCGGGACCCCAGTATGTGATCTTTCTTTATAACTTAATCATGTTATTAACCAATACATTTACCCAAGCTTATTTTCCCATAACTGCTTTCTGAACGCGTAAACGAGCAACTTGGCCCAGCTGGGAAAACGGGAGTCTGAGCCAAGTTCGGTTTTAAGTATTAGACATTGAACAACATCACAACCTAAGCCTATTGCCACTTTCTGGGCGTTCCAGCTACACCCAGATTAGTTATACAGCCCAGTTTAGTATTGAGATTATAATAATATTAAAATATTAATATTATTATAATATTGATTATAGGAACTACTGATAGCGGACTGAACAAACCACGAGTTGATACAGTACTGAATATCTACTAAACCGTGAGTCTCATGACCCAACTTTTAAACTATTTTACGAACTTTTGGGGTGAAAAGCATGTTTGATTACATATACATACCTGAAACATGTACTGATGTGAATTATCTAAGTGCTAACACACGAAAGTCCCCACGATACAGCGATTAACTTCGAGCCGGTGGCTTGTGAATAGTACTATTGGTTTGACAAACCCAAACGGAATCGGCCTGGTTGCCGTGTCACATAGCGTCGTTTGCACATGACCATATTTATACAAACAGGCTATGTAGTGTTAGACATAGCTACCGGGGCATGTTGTGGGCGGAAGGGGAGCCACAGTGGTTGATTGAGCGTGGGAAATGGATGCACGCAGCACATACAGTCAAGGCTTCACTGTAGCTTAGCATAATTACATCATTTACATCCATACATACATACTTATTTCATGATTACAAGTGTTAACTTGTGAATACTCATTACTGTTTTCTTGAAACTCGTGAAACTCACCAACTCTAGTAGTTGACCCATTTTAAACTGCTTTTCAGGTGTACCTAAATCGGAGTAATTTGGTGATCTGTTACTTGCCTGAAGTGTGTGGTCGATGCTATGTGAATAGAAGCAAGGGTGTTAGTAGTAAGAACGTTTAGTTAACGAATTAGTTTTGTTTGTACCACCTAGACTGTAAAACAATGATAGAACAAAGAAATGTAATATATTGTAAATTAGTTTGTAATGTTTCTTTATAAACAATGTGTTGATACCAGAGGTGTCTGTTACATTTCCGTTTTACGCTTCCGCATTGTGCTAGTCGGGGTGTGACAGATGTATTCACATAAAATCAAACATTGGTGGAAGCATGAGATCCCGAGGAGCCGGGCCAATAACGAGGTGGTTCTAGCTCGAGGAGAAGTGATTCGAGGTCGACTCTAAATAAAATTCAATCGCAATAAATGTTTACACAACACCCAAAATATATTTGTTTCAACGATTTTGGCTATCTGGCACCGGTAATGCCGTAATAAGAAGACCTCCTATTCTTGTTGCACCAGACCAGTGTAACTACTTTTTAGTAGATCAAATGACATTAAAATCTGTTTTGACTCATATATAATGAGAAATTCAACTTATAACGAACCACGAGGCAACGTGGAGTGCCCCCTCCCGAATTATGAGGATCGTGATGACGATGATCTAAATTTTAGTAATAAAACAAATTCTAAATCATCATGAACATTTTGAAGAAGACCAACTCTCGGATTAAGATGACCAAAGGGGTGTAAGTACACGAAAAACGGTGCAATATCTTATTGTTTTGTCGTATTATTGTATAAATTTATATTTTCTAATTTATTATTGTATATTTTAAGTTTTCTTCTTTATTATTGTATTATATTTGATTTTTATAACTTTACTAGTAGCTCGTTGGGGCAGGTTAGTAAAATCTAGGCAATGGTAAAACCCAAGCGTTGCCAGTCACGGATATTGATGCGGTAATTCAACGCGAATTTTGTTGATTTTGGTTACGCGCGTTATGTATTGGAATTAAAATTAAAAAAATATAAAAATTGAGGTGGCACAATGGGGTTTGTCGGCTGGTAAAAGTCGAGCGTTGGTAAAACCCAAGTGTTGTCAATCTCGGGCATTGAGACGGTGAGTCGACTCATATTCGGTTGGTCTCTGTCATGTTTGTTACGTATCAGAACTAAAAATAACAAATTTGGCATTCAGTCAGCTTTCGTTACGTTTTTTACGATACTGAAACTAAAACATAATATAGTGAGCTTATGCAAATTTTGTTGGTTTCCGTCACGTTCGTTACGGTACTAGAACTGAAACAAAAAAAGAAAAAACAAAATTGTCATTCGATCGGTTTACGTTATGTTCATAACGGTACTGGAACTAAAAAACACAAAAAAACAAAACAAAAACAAAAAAAATACTTTAGTCGACCACTAAGGTGCCGTCAAGAGACCCAATAAGGGTCCTTGCGGCACCAAAGTTGTTAATTATTATATATAATAATATGAGCGTTTACGAAATAGTTGATGCAACGATCTTGATGTGATGAAACGGGCTTTAATTTGGTGATAACCAAAAAAACATTCGACAAGTTTTAGTCGCGTCGGTGCGTAAGAGATTATAAGATACCATGATAGATGGGACATGGTCCTTTTGATGATGAAGCGTCCAATAGTCACTCCGAAAAGATGAGAAAGTCATCGGAAGCTGAAAACTACAACACAAATACACCCAACGACACTCACACTAGTCAATCATCGAACCTTAACGAAGACTGTTAGGATCTAGATCTGAATCTAAGCTAAAGAACAAAATTACACTAATAAAATAGTAAAAAAAACTGATTTAATCCTTTGAACGGATTAGTATCGCATTAATTGAATCTATACTTGAATTAAGAACTAATTAGTATTGTTAAAGAAATTAAGTAGCGGAAATCATAAAGCAAATTGCGGTTTCATACGGAAGAACAACTATGTATTAATTATAATCAAACGAGTACAATCAGCTGCTACCCCTCAACCTTAGCACATCACTGACTCTGATTCTCTGGTACAAGTGTGCACTAGCCAGGTGGATTTTGTGATGTGTAAAGTGTTAATGAAGAAGAGACTCTCTTCTTCATTATAAACATGTGTGAAACTACTGATGAGCTAAATATGAAAGCGATATCTAACAGATTAGTTACAAACTACTAATGAACTATTATAAACAATTGTCTATTAAAAGAATCCTATACTAACTACTGATATTTGATGAAACAGCTGACGTTTGTGCCATCGGTTGTTATTCTTCAGTTGTTTGGATCTTCAATAGTTTTCTTAAACAGTTGTTGTGTCTTCAGCACTTTCATGTTAATGGAGAACAACTCATCAGCTGTTTGGTTTCTAGCCATCAGTTCTTTGCTAGGTTCAACAATCTCCCCAGAACTGATGATGCCAAAACAATTTATTATTTTGCTCCATTGTATTATCTTGATATTCTTCTCTTGGCTGATTCTTTGACAAATTTCACAAATTCAACTCCCAGACTATTATCTTCTTCATCTACAGTGGAAGGTCTATCAAAATTCTTAACACATCTTCTTCCACATGGGTACATCTTGCAGATATACCCTTTTTGATATCCCAATATCAAATTCCAAAGTAAAAAATGAGCTATTTTTAATTTTACTCCATTTGATGACTCTTGAATCTGGCTCTCTTTGACTTCAGTTTTTGCAGCAGTAGATGCTGTCAAGAATGATAAAGAATGAATGAATTGAATATCATAATCAAATCCCATATTGGGATCCATAAGGATATCCTTAATGGCTTGAAGTTCTTCTTCTTCTTCTTCTTCTTCTTCTTCTTCTTCTTCTTCTTCTTCTTCTTCTTCTTCTTCTTCTTCTTCTTCTTCTTCTTCTCTTGGCTTGCAAGGCCAACTTCATTTCTTTAATCACTTCTTTTGCTGAACTAGGGATTAGAGCAGTAGTTTGGACTTTCATTTACCTTTTAGGGAGTTTGATTTCAAATAAGGCTTTTGGCTCTACGTATTTTCTTAGATTCTTCTTTTGTTCTTGTACAAGATCCCTATAAGCAACTCTAGGTTTATAAATCCCCCACTTGGCAGTTTCTATTCTTAAATGGAAATTAGCCTTGGCTAATTCCATTTTGATTTGTCTCTCCTTCTCTTCAGTGATACTTTCTTTTACAACATCCGAATCAGGTTTAGAATGATCTCGATCAGGGTCTTTTTCAGTTAGTCCCTCTATTCTTTCACATTCAGCTTGTATATAGAGACTTTATATTTTGCATGCTCTTGAAGCCATAATAGAGTAGTTTTTTTTATTACATCAATAGCTCTTCATTAGCTATTAGTCTTTCAGACACAATCAAGCTTCTTTCATAAACTTATTGTTCTAGGTCTCTTGTCTTTAGAAGCTCTTGTTGATATAGTCTTGTAGATTTTTCATCAGACATGATCCTTGCAGCCTCTGCTAAAGCTCTTGCGGCATCCTGTTCTTGATGAGTTATAAGATCTTCAACATTTCTAGGCTTGAACTTTTTGGAAGGAGGATATGGTGTTGAATAATCTCGTTTAGGCAGGATCAGCTTCCTCCTTTTCAAACTACTGTCAGAAGCCTTTTGATAAATAGGCTTTACCTTCAAGGTATCGGCAACTTTTGGAATAGTTGTTGGTTCTTGGGGAACCTTGGGTGCATCAATAGTCTTTGAAACTACTGTTGGTTCTTATGGAGCACCAATAGTTTTTTGAAAATTAGTGGCATCAGCAGTATGAGAAACTGCTGGTCTTGCATTAACTATTGGTGAAATAGATGTATAAGCATCAATAGTTTGAGAAACTACTGTTATATCTTCTGATTCATCAGTTGTTTGAGTAACAACTGGTCTTTGTTTGCCCTTTTCACTATTCTACCTGTTGGGTTACAGTGGTGATTAGTCAAAAAAGTTTATCATTAAACCCGGTTCCATAATATGTGACAAATAATGAATTAATCAAATTAATCAATGTATGTGCAGCGGAAAGTAAACGAGTAATCAACACCGAAACTAAACCCGACAGGACGCAGTTACAAAACCATGGTAGTACGAGTTAGACAAATAAATATAAATTAACAATATATTTAAGTTTACCTTGGTTAATAAATAACCACTTGAGACACCGTAGGCTAACGAACTGAGCTAGGTGACATAACGAGACAAACGGCTGGTGATGACGGTGCATGGTGGCAACGACAACAGCTGGTAGCAGCAGCTGGAGGTGCCAGTTGACAGCAGTAAACGGCGGCTAGTGGCGGCAACGGCTGCTGGCGATGGTGGCTTGATTAGTTAGGGTTATAAAATATCATATATTATATAACCTTCAATTAGGTTGAACTAATCTTATTAGTTACAAACCCAACTGGCCATTAAGTCCATCTCCAACTCCAAAGTCCGCTCCATGTTATTTTGTCTCGTTAAAGTGTCTCTTCCGTTTAACTAACTTAAGCGGGTTTATTGTTCGTTACCTTACGGTGTAATTCTCACAGGTCATAACCCGGTTGGCCGTATTGACTTACCCAAACCAGTTCATAATTCCAACAGTCTCCCACTTGGACGGTTTTCGGTTAAGTTTCTCAATACTGATAGTCAGCAGTGCTCTAGCTACACATAGTTGCGCCCAACAGGTTATAACATTTTAAATTCATTAACCAAAACCATCTTGGAATACACTATTGCAAGATAATGAACTTATGGTAGTCGTTGTCATCTATCCTTTCTGTATAAGACACCAATTGAACAATGAGATATGGATCAGATTCAATCTCACATGGCGTTCAATCATTATAGTTCTCGATCTTGATTCAAAGTGGTCCAATCAAACACATAGTAAGTTTGGGTGAGGCCTCAGACTTCACCAGTTTGAATCAACGAGGGTGCCAAGATGTCTAACTGTTACATATCATGTAAGAGTACAGAATCCCATCAACGCGAAGCTCTCGGTCTTCATCTCTGTTAGCTTTTGATCCGGAAATCGAACGAACCTTCTGTCAGAATCGAGTTCTTCAACGGGAGAACAAGATTATTGGATCACCAAGCACACAAGGTCGAACAACAGACACCACAACCATGGCTTCAGAACAAAATTTACCGCCAATGCCACCACCCATCAATTCTGAAAACCCATCATCCACTGAACCCATTACTACTACAATCTCTATAAGGGTACCTGCTTTAACCGTGTTCAGTTTTCAGCCACCAGTTAATCTTCCACCCTTGACAAATTTCATGCCTACTCAAGGACAATCTTCAAATTCATCACAACAATCACCTTTTCACTCTCATCAACACCCACTTTACAGTCAACAACCATACACATTTCCTCAATACCCACCCATAACCCATACTTCACCGGGTCAGAGATCGGGCCCATATTTAATTGGTGGGCCACAGTATGGTGATGGCAATGAAGGGTATGAAGAGTTTGAAGAAGTATATGCAAGTGGAGTTGATGGGAGTCAATTGAGGGTTCAAGGGCAATTTGGGTACGGAACCGAACTTCAACTGCAACAACAAATGCAGAAAAGGGGTGGACCTCCAAGTATTCAAGAACAACCGCAACAATCACAACCCTTGCAACAAGTTCAACAACAACCAATACATCAACCTAAATTTCAACAATAACCACTGCCAAGGCCCATGTATAGACAAATGGGCCAACCGAGAGTACCATTGGGGGTACCGAAAAGGCATGTAAAAGAGATGGCTAGGGGAATTGAAGCTCACTTTCGACCGATCATTACAAACAACCTATCTCCGGTGGTTATTCCTCAAAATCAAAATGGAAGAACATTTGAGGTTAGAACCAACGCTCTCCAAAGTTTACCAAAGTACAAGGGTTTAGCAACCGAAGAACCTTATTTCCATTTGGAGGTGTATGATTCAATTTGCAACATGTCACACCCGGCCCTGAGCGGCGGAAACAGCCGGGCGCGCGCGAGTGGGGATTGATAATTAAGCACGGGCCATTGCAAACATTTATAGTAAGATTTTCATTGCGCATGAAATGTTTAATACAAATACATTACATTGTTCAAAAATTACATAAAAACATCCAAGTATAAAACTGTTGAAGATTTCCACGCCCTATCCCCTTGCGCGGCGGGAACAACCACGCGCATCGAAGGGATAGAACTAAAATCTTCCAAAAAGCTAGTTTTAGATGTTCAGCGTGAGGTGCTCTAAGTGTGACTCCATGCGCTACCTAGTTATCTCCTGAAAGACACGTAAAAACATTTGAATCAGTATAAACTGAGTGAGTTCACAAGTTTTAGTAACTATATAAATCGCATTGCATCATAGTCTTGATAAAATCATATTGAAACACATTTCTGATTTCATGTCTAAACATATACTTGATAATCCGTATGAAAACATAGATCTGACACATATTTCTGATAAAAGTCGTTCCGCGGGCTACGCGCGATCATTACTGGAAGTGTGCTCGTCCATGCAAAGTGGCGCTGCCACTACGAGCTAAATAATATAATGCCGTCCCGCGGTTTACGCGTGGACATTTCTGAAAAACCGTGCTCGTCTATGCAAAGGGGCGCTGCCCCTACGAGCTAATCAATAATTCCGTCCCGCGGGTTACGCGCGGACGTTGTGCCGGAAAACAAGGCGCTCGTCCATGCAAAGAGGCGCGACCCCTACGAGCGGGCTCAAACCCATAGTACTGCCCCATGACCATACTAGGCACTCGTCCATGCAAAGAGGTGCGACCCCTACGAGTGGGTGGATCAAACCAGCAGTCCCTACCCTTAGAGTTCCAATGGTAAAGTGATCACGTACTCGAGTTCTAGCGCACATACATCGAAAACCTTAGATAACCGTTCGCATTGCTCATCATGAAATATAATTTAAACACATAATCGCTTGCATAGCTTGTAAGTATACCATGATAAAACATTATTTAAGTACGTGTCCCTCGCCCCGAAAACAGTTTAAAAACAGTGAAAACAGCGAGAATAGGGGCTGTGAGACTCACCTGTGGTTCTTGTTAAGGGATTAATCGAGATTCGGGTTTTCTTGGTGTTGGCCTCGGAATTGAAGGTCTAGAATGCGATTAAATAACAAGAAGTATATATATTAAGATCAAGAATTAGGAGAATATAAGGGTTGGAAAGCAGATCTCAAGGTTATATTCTTGGCTTACCTGGTAACAGGATCGGAAACGAAAACAACGGATGCTTGGGAGATGATTAGTGCAAGTTGCAGTTCTTAAGAGAGAAGTTTGAAGTGTGTTTTGGGTGATAATTTAGGTTACATATTTATAGGCAAACTCAAGGAAACACAATCCCTTGCTTTAGGGGATTGTAATCTCTTTATATCTAGGTGTAATGATGATAAAGTATGGAAATTATTATTATTTATTTAAGAGTGGAGTAGTGGATAAAAGATTTTGATTTGATTTGGACAGGACATGCAGGTCTGTGGTTGGTGGGAGTAGGGTGGCTGACAGTTGACTTTTCATGTTACAGTGTGCTTTTTCAGGTACTTTGTCAGTGTACAGTAAAAAGTGGAAAAATCTCTGAAACACGCTACCGTTTCTTTTTGGGCGGGAGTAATCTCCTTACATCTGGAGAATAGACTAAGTGTTCTGCGCGTATTACTTTGTGCGCATAGCTTTCTGCGTGAAGGACATTTCTTTGCTGCGGGTAGGTGCGTGATCTTCTCGCAGTCAGGGACATTGAGTTTCATTTGTAGATTCTCCAGGTGGTCTTGGTATTTCAACATAGTGATCAGTCATGTTGAAGTCAATTCCATCTTGGAGCTTCAGGCAAACTAGCTCTCATTGTTCCCGCCATGCGGGAAGGTTAGCCCCCCTTCCGCACGCGCATAAACGATTTGGGATGCACCCGCCTTAGCATCATGCGAGACGGTCAACCCATTAGACAACATTAAGTTATAGAAACATAAAACCAATACACTCGCGCATGGCGCATATAACATATGCCCACGCTGATTAACATGGCGCGCTCGCGCAGGGCGCACATAACAAAATGCACGCGCTGATTAACATGGCGCGCTCGCGCAGGGCGCACATAACAAAATGCACGCGCTGATTCTAACATAGCGCGCTTAATATTTTCAACCACCTAATTATTAGGTTGATTACTTAGTTTATAGGATTGAGAAATTTACCGGGTGTCACACAACACGATCGGGGGTCAAGGTTTTTCACCGGATGAGGTTAAGTTGGTTTTATTCCAATTTTCGTTAGAAGATAAGGCAAAGAGATGGTTCTACACATTGCCTTCCGCATCAATTTACACTTGGGCCGAGATGCAACAAAGGTTTTTGGAAGAGTTTTACATGACCCAAAAGAAAAATGATGCAAGACGAATTTTGAGAAGCTTCCAACAACAATCAGGTGAGATGTTTCATGAAGCCTTTGAGCAATTTAACATGATGATCAAGAATTGTCCTCACCACGGTATTGCTCTTTGGGAATTTTTGAATGCCTTTCATGAGGGGTTGAGTATGGAAGATGAGCGGGACTTAATGTCAATCACGAATGGTACATTCGGTACTAATTATGAACACGATGATTGGGCATTCTTGGAGCAAATGTCGGTCACATCGAAGAGTAAAGCTCAAACCGCAAGATGAGCAAGACCGACTATCACAAGACCACAAGTGCATGTGGTTAACAACAAATAACCTCGAGTTTCTAATCAAGTGTATGATGTGTGCACGAGTTGTAACGCGTTGGGACATGCAAGTGATTTGTGTCCAGGTGTGGAAGGGCAAGTCGAAGAGGTAAATGCAATTCAAGGTCAAGGGGGTGGTCGAAACTACAACATGAATTCGAACACATACCACCCCGGGTTGAGAAATCATTCCAATTTTCGATATGGCAACCAATCGACTCAACTCAACCATAACTTTCAAGGGACTTCTCAAACCCGTTTTGTTCCTCGTCAACAATATTTTAATCAAGGGAATTCTCAATGTGGGAACAATCAAGGAAGTCAAAGTCAATTTAAAGGAACAGGTGGAGGTCAAAGTGGGTCTTCGGGTCAAGGTTCATCAAGTGGGAATGAAGTGATGGACATGTTGAAGTTGATGCGACAAGACATGCAGAAAAGGAATCAACTTGATGAAGCCCGAATGCAAAAGGATGAAGTCCGTGACAAAGCCATTCAATCGTTGACCACTCAAATGGGTCAACTTGCAACCGATGTTGAGAATTTAAAGAAAAACAGCTCTAGCTTAAAGAAGGGGAACAATGTGCATATCAATGCGGTAAGTCTTTTACCTAATTTTGGAATTTCTAGTATTCAAGTTGATCCAACACCATATTTTGTTGAGGGGGTGGTGGAAGATATTAGTGATGAGATTAAAAATGTGGGTAATTATGAAACAATTTTCCAAAATAACTCTGAATTACAAAACAAATGAAAAATCTTTTTGTGAAAATTGTTCTTGTGATAAATGTTTAAATGATAAATTAACCAAAATAAGGGATGAGAGGGTTGATAATAATATTATCCCGAGTAAACTTCAAGACCCAGGAGTGCCCCTTTTATCAATTCAAATTGGTGAATTTAAAACTGATCGGGCACTGCTAGATCTTGGAGCTTGTGTTAGTATCATGCCCGGTAGTTTATATGATCAGTATGAGTTTGGTCCGTTACAAAAAGTAAACACCACCGTGGTTTTAGCGGATCAAACCCATACACTTCCCCGAGGCATGATATATAATGTGATGGTACATGTGGAGGATTTCTGTTACCCAGTTGACTTTTTAGTACTTAATTATGCTAAAAATGTAACTAATGCGCAACCCACAGTCATATTGGGTAGACCCTTCCTCTCCACTTCGCTTGCAGTAATTGATTGTGCTAAGGGGACCCTGGGAATTAAATGTGGGAATCGTGATAATCGGTTATTATTATTTGAAAATACTACTGACCCTCTTGTTGACAAGGAAAGCTTGAAGGCAGATTTTGCTAACAAGCGTGTATCCTTGAGAAAGGATCACACGAAAATGGAGTGTTTTGTGATTGACAGGTCAATTGAGAAGAAAGAAATTGAGCATCAACAGAATGAGAAGGTGGCAGAAAAAGGTGGCCGACCAAGGAAGACGAAAGTGAGACATCCACCTAACCTAAATGATCCAGGGTGGAGGATGAGGATGTTCGGGCCTGACCCTGGTTTGCCAGAAGACTGGCAACAGTTTCTTGAAAAAGAATGTGCTTATAACGAGAAGGCTGCACGGGAGTTGGCCAGTCACCCACCTTGAATGTCATAAAAGTTTCAAAAGGATGGTAATTGTACATTTTATGTATTTTCATTTTTATTTTGCTTTATAATTTCTAGTTTGTCTGTTATTAATGGTATTAAGTTACCATCTTAGCAAAAACCAAGTGTGGGGAAATTCTTATGGATTTCGCTTCGACACTATGTTGGAAACAACACGGGTTTTTTATATAAAGAGGTGGTGATTTTAATTAGTAGAGTCTTTGTTTTAAATTTCTCAAAACCATACATTGGGGACAATGTATCCCAAATGTGGGGATGGGGGAATTTTTAGTTCTTAAAACTTTTTCATAAAAAAAAGTAAAAGAAAATAGAAAAAATTAAAAAATAAAAATTAAAAATTTAAAGAAAGTCGGAAAGTGGTAAGATGGCGGGGTAAGGTTTTGGTCCCTTTTCATGGTCGCAATTCCCTAAAGGTCAAGTTTGCTTAGTTGTTTTAAAAAATGAGGTTGAGTAGTATTTTAGTCAAGGTTAGCATGCTTTCGGTACAATAACCTGCATAACATGTCCATATCCGGAAAGTGAAGAGCGGTGATAGATTGGTTATTCTCCGTTAGCACTTGTGCAATCAATGCATTTTGAGACCTTAGCTTGGCATAACTGCAAAAGTGATAGAGGTAATTAGGTTTAAGCCTCGTCTGGATGAGCGCGAGTGTGGGTTTCGGGGGTTGGGCCTCATACATTACACATATGAGCGTGGGTAATGAGAGGGGCGGGGGGTTGGTTCCCGTAGAAAACAGTATTGGACCTATTCTTTTTGATTCGATCAACCTCGATGTTATTTTACGAGACGACCCGGCTTAGTAGGTATTTCTTTGTATTTGTAATTGTTATAGTACTAATCAATAGGAAGTATTAAGTATTATGCTTATTCGAAAAAGAAAAAGAAAAAAAAAGAAAAAAGGAGAAAAAGAGAAAAAAAAAAGAAAAAAAAAGAGAAAAAGAAAAAAGAGAAAAGACAGAAAAAGTTGAGATTCAATATTCGAAATATTGTGTAGTGAGTGTTGAGATGCAACTTAGTAATGTTTATAGTTGTTTATTTTATTATTTACTTAGTTTTGATGTAATAAGCCGGATCGGATCGCCTGAGCTACTTTCAATATTCCCCTTCCATATCCTTACACCTTGCCCCATTAAAACCCGTTTTAAGTCCTATTGATTTGCATTTGTGTCAAAGCATTTATATAGGTAGAGATTTGACGGTAGTACAAGCGTATGCGAGGAGAATTGGTTATGATTGAATACATGTGAATGATCACCAAGAAGAGAGTTAATGTGTGGAGGTGTGTTATGTGTGGGTAAAAATCGAAACATGTTAGGTTTGATTAGAATTCTATGGTTTAAATATAATACTAAGTGATACTAATGCAAACCTCTAATAATGAGGGAATAGGGTATGATTGGGGACCTTGACTGAGCCGGGTTTGTGGTTTGTTTGGTGGTTGAGTTTTGAAAGCAATTGTGGCTTGAAGTGCTGCTTGGGGGCAAGCAACGATTAAGTATGGGAATGTGACGAGTGACTAGTAGGGAAGCTGTTAAGCGAGTTAAAAGATACAAATGTATTTGCTTAACCAACTTAATTTCATGGAATTAGTTGACTATGGTTACTCATATGTTTGCAGGTAGTAGGAGGTAGAGGATGAAATTACGAGAACGTGGGCGAAAACGACGAAGAAAACGGAATTCAAGAAAACGAGAAAGATATGTAGAAAACAAGGAATTGAGGAAGAGCTCCACCGTGGTCCACGGTGTATACTGTGGGCCACGGTAAAACAGGCACCAAAATAAACAGAATACACCGTACCGTTGCATTCC
Organism: Bidens hawaiensis; assembly: GCF_021521415.1. Lineage (NCBI taxonomy): Eukaryota > Viridiplantae > Streptophyta > Magnoliopsida > Asterales > Asteraceae > Bidens > Bidens hawaiensis. Next base: position 84,052 of record NW_027498211.1, on the reverse strand, counting down.
GAGCACCGTAACTGGACCGTGGTCCACGTTGTTGACCGTGGCCCACAGTCCGACACATGACTGTTGAGTTTGGGCCACTTTTTAGGCCGTTTTTGGGTGTCTTTTCACATACCTTTCACTTGGGGACGGCTTAGAGGCGATTTTTGAAGACAATAATCATATTTTAGGTGTTTGTATTAATTTGTTTATGTTTGGGGTTGATATAAACAAGATACTTGATGCATCAATGATCTCTCGAGCTATGAGTGGCTAGTTCTATGGTATTCCTCTCGGGATGTAAGGTTAATCGCAAAACACTTTTGTTTATTGTTCTTGAACTTGGATAGATTATCTAAATGTTATGTTAGTATAGTCATGATGTTTGTGTGACGAGTGACTAGTAGGGAAGCTGTTAAGCGAGTTAAAAGATACAAATGTATTTGCTTAACCAACTTTATTTCATGGAATTAGTTGACTATGGTTACTCATATGTTTGCAGGTAGTAGGAGGTAGAGGATGAAATTACGAGAACGTGGGCGAAAACGACGAAGAAAACGGAGTTGAAGAAAACGAGAAAGATATGTAGAAAACAAGAAATTGAGGAAGAGCTCCACCGTGGTCCACGGTGTTTACTGTGGGCCACAGTAAAACAGGCACCAAAATCAACAGAATACACCGTACCGTTGCATTCCGAGCACCGTAACTGGACCGTGGTCCACGTTGTTGACCGTGGCCCACAGTCCGACACATGACTGTTGAGTTTGGGCCACTTTTTAGGCCGTTTTTGGGTGTCTTTTCACATACCTTTCACTTGGGGACGGCTTAGAGGCGATTTTTGAAGACAATAATCATATTTTAGGTGTTTGTATTAATTTGTTTATGTTTGGGGTTGATATAAACAAGATACTTGATGCATCAATGATCTCTCGAGCTATGAGTGGCTAGTTCTATGGTATTCCTCTCGGGATGTAAGGTTAATCGCAAAACACTTTTGTTTATTGTTCTTGAACTTGGATAGATTATCTAAATGTTATGTTAGTATAGTCATGATGTTTGTGTGACGAGTGACTAGTAGGGAAGCTGTTAAGCGAGTTAAAAGATACAAATGTATTTGCTTAACCAACTTTATTTCATGGAATTAGTTGACTATGGTTACTCATATGTTTGCAGGTAGTAGGAGGTAGAGGATGAAATTACGAGAACGTGGGCGAAAACGACGAAGAAAACGGAGTTGAAGAAAACGAGAAAAGATATGTAGAAAACAAGAAATTGAGGAAGAGCTCCACCGTGGTCCACGGTGTTTACTGTGGGCCACAGTAAAACAGGCACCAAAATCAACAGAATACACCGTACCGTTGCATTCCGAGCACCGTAACTGGACCGTGGTCCACGTTGTTGACCGTGGCCCACAGTCCGACACATGACTGCTGAGTTTGGGCCACTTTTTAGGCCGTTTTTGGGTGTCTTTTCACATACCTTTCACTTGGGGACGGCTTAGAGGCGATTTTTGAAGACAATAATCATATTTTAGGTGTTTGTATTCATTTGTTTATGTTTGGGGTTGATATAAACAAGATACTTGATGCATCAATGATCTCTCGAGCTATGTGTGGCTAGTTCTATGGTATTCCTCTCGGGATGTATGGTTAATCGCAAAACACTTTTGTTTATTGTTCTTGAACTTGGATAGATTATCTAAATGTTATGTTAGTATAGTCATGATGTTTGTGTGATTGTTTGTAGCTTGTCTTTATCGCTTATATCTAGTTTTGAACCATGTTTTCTTGATGTCGTTGACAATCGAGATTTAGTGGAAGGAATTATGGATAATCGTATTGACTAATTGTTGAGTAACAACCTCGCATTCTAGGAATCCGAGTACTTAGTTCTTGATTAATCACAAACAATTGCATGTACTCAAAACCGAGATATTATGGTTTATCCATCGAATGTTAACAAGAGTGTTGAGTAATAACCCGAACCCTGAAAGGAATGCTTGTTTAATTATTCGTTTACAACTTTTGTGTTAGTTTATTTTAGATAAATAATCAAATCAAAACCAACTTGGAAATTACTTTTTCGTCATTTAGATTTATATTAGTTAATCGTTGAGCTACTTATTAACACACTTTCCACGAACTCCTCGTGTTCGATACCCACTTACCACTATCAATTTAGTAGTATTTGGTTTATATTTGAGTGAGTCTTAGACCTCACATCAAAATGCATCTGTTCATTGTCAAAAAGCTATTGTTATGGTTTGTAAATATTATGTTGCAAGCTTTCAATTGGGTATGATTTGAGTGATTTTGGTTGTAACGCCCGGAAATTTTGTTAAATCGGTAGTAGTGTCTGTAAAAGTTTGTTTAATTGTCGGGATATAATCTTTCTTGATATGGTGTCTCGGAGTAATTTTTGAACGTTATTTTAATCATCTTTGGGGACAAGTTACAACACTTTTCAAATAGAAGGACTGAAATTGTAAATCCCTAAACCTAATAATGTATTGGCCACCAACCTCCTTGTCTGTGATCGGAAGTGAGCAGCAGCCAAGGACTTGTTTTTTTCACCTCTCCAAGCAATCCAAACCTGGTTCCAAGCAATTGAAGGTTAGTATCGTTTGGTTGAATGTATTTTTCACTATTAAACCGCTTATTGAACCCTAGAGATGTTATAAACATGTTAGGGTTTGAGTTTTGATGATAATAGTTTGCTGACAGATTCGTACTCGTTTAGTGTATGGTATGTAACTCGATGTTAATTGATTGTTTTTGATTGATTCTTGTTACCATGATGTTCTACTTTGAGTCTAGTTTCCAGAAAGGTATAATTTGTAAATTTTGAACGAGATTTGAATGGTTTTTATGATTTTATAAAAACATGTGTCAAAGGTGATGCGATGAGTCAAATTCTGGTCTGTCTTCCCAACATCATAACTCTTTTATGACATGTCCAAATTGGTTGGTTTCACTTCTGGAACTTCACATTTTGAGTTAGGATTCCAACTCAATTGGAATCGTTTAATTTGGTTTGGTATTAATTTTTAAACAAATAACACCTTTTTATTGTGCACTAAAATAGCTGCACGTAACTTTCTGTGTTGGATGAATGTTTATGATTTTTGTGTGCACTGGAAAAATATAACAAAAATATTTTTGGAAACGTAAGACATTTATGAAACTCTGGTAAAACTTTCATAATTTATTTATATGATTTTCCTATGTAATAAAATACATCTTTGCATGTTAAAATCTGCATATTAGACTCGTTAATGATCGATTCTTTCGGTTTAGGTTAAAATCGGTGGCTGCCCAATTAAGTCATTTACGGGCCTGTTTTGACCAATTGTTTTATTCCAATAGCTCCCTAGGTATACCACTTACTTCATACTAAATATCTTGGCCAATGGATTTGATTTAATGGGTATATCGTTAATAGTTCGGAAACTAGGATTTCGGTCGTTTAAATTGTTAATTGTTGTGTTTCGCGTGTTGTTTGAGGGGATTAACAACCAAATAAGTTTGTGTATTGTTAATATGATTAACGGGCTGTTGAAATATTTAAATTTTATTATAACGGGGCTGAATTAGTTGGTGATTGCTCAAATGGTTCGATAGAGGGCGAATTCTCGCTTAAACGGTAATTCGTGCATTGTACAAGGGGATTGCTGACCCGTTCAGTTCGTGTAGTTTTGTGTGGACTTATTTTCTGTAATAATGTGATATTTTATCTATACGGGGTTGAGTTGGTGGGTAATTTCTCAAACGGTTCGGTAGAACGCAAATTTTCGCTTAAACGGTAATTCCTGCATTGTATATGGGGATTGCCAACCTGTTCAGCTCGTGTATTGGCTGTAGTACCATATTCCTGCATTGTATAATTCCTGCATTGGTAATTACTTAAACGGCATGATAACGCGAGAATTTGACACAATTAACGTAAACCGGGTGTAGTTCGGAAATCCTTTTATCCCCGGTTTTAGCCAAGGATTGTTTTGGTAAATTAAAGGCTTGGTTGATGTAAATTATATTATCACGGGTGTGGTTTCGGGTCAATTAAGTTATGTTAGGACGTCCCGTAGAATAAGCGAGGCGGTTCGGGTTAGTTAGAAATTGTTGTGTGCAACCCGACAGGCTTTTGATTTGCGGGATTGCTCAGGTATTCTCCAGCTCGTTGGTACTTGTGTGACTTGTGTCAGGTAAGTTAATGATGCCCTTTTTTTTAATCTTTTTACGTTTTGGGCTAGCATACACACCCTATTACGATTTTACTCGATTTTACTCGTTTAAACTATTTGGATGGTATTGCATAGTCTTATTCTTAATTGTACATTTATGAAACTATGTGTGAATTATATTCAATGCCTTAGGATATTTTAGACTCGTTATGGTCATATATTCCTTAAGGTTATTTATGTTACTTATGGTCTAGGCTCGAAGATATTATGAGGCCTAGTATTAATTCCTAGATCATCCATTATTTATGAATTACACGTGATGATATTGTTTGGTTGATTAATCATTAAGATGTTTGTACGTGTGTATATGGATGTGTATGTGTTGATAAACTGCGACTGGGACAAATATATTACTCAGGTAAGACCCGGGTGAGGAGGCCCATGTTGCATTTTTATGTTAAGGCGAGTCAAATATATTACTTGAGTCCTTAACTGTGTGTTTTGTGACTTAGGGTGAGGAGGCCCGCCGTCTTGCTAAATCATGATCAGGTCAAATATATTACTCGAGAAAGACTCGGGGTGAGGAGGCCCGTATCACGTGTTTAGGTTATGTTAAACCGTGACCGAGTCAAATATATTACTTGGGGAAGACACGGAGTGAGGAGGCTCATGTTGCGTGATTTTGTTTTGTTAAACCGTAACCGAGTCAAATATATTACTTGGGGAAGACCCGGGGTGAGGAGGCTCGTGCTACGTGATTTTTGTTTTGTTAAACCGTGACCGGGTCAAATATATTACTCGAGGAAGACTCGGGGTGAGGAGGCCTATGTCACGTGATTTTTATCTTTGTTAAATCGCGACCAGATCAAATATATAACTGGGGGAAGACCCGGGGTGAGGAGGCCCGTGTTGCGTGTTTGACCAAGGAAAAAGTATTTATTTATTTACTTATGATTTTCTCCAAAATTTTATATTTATTAATTTAAATTGATTTATGGATGTCACTTATAAAATCATGAGCCCATTCAGCTTAAGCTGACTTTGTGTGTTTGTTAGATTGATTTTGATTTTTCAGGCTGAGAAGTTGGAGACTACCACTTGGTCGTGCTCGAAACTACCCGGATGGTTGAAGGCATATCTAGTCGGAGAATTAATAATGCAAACTATTTTATTTTATTTATTATTATACGTATTTAAATTTGATTTTTGGAGCATATTTCCCGGTATTGGGATTTGGTACTTGACTATTTTCCGCTGCATGTAACTCTAGACATATTTTTAATAAATTGAAATCGTTTGGCTTTTATTTTTTTGCAAAATTTTGGATACAATGACTAACTGTTTAACTCTCGGGTTTCCGGGTCTTACATTGGTATTGATACGGGTTAAATTATATAAATATATAAATATTTCCTATACTTTTAGATACTTTTGAGCCAAGTTTTTATTTAATATTATCCTTAATTGGTTCATATTTTAGTTTAAAGATTTCAAGAGACAACGAGCTATTATAAGGTTTTGAAAATAAACTTGAGATCATTCAATACTAATAATATTAATAATTCTTGTTAGATTAATTATATGAATATGGGTTCGGCTGATGAGATAATGAAGTAATAAATTCATTAATTAAACATCTAACATGAATATAATGGTTTTAATAATTTTGTTTGAAGGGTCAGTTTCATTTAACGACTAAATGGCGGGCCAAAGATTAAAATAAGGGATTGCATTATTATTATTATTATTATTATTATTATTATTATTATTATTTATTTATTTATTTATTTTCGGCAACTTGAAGCTCAAGAAAGGGTTTAGGAGAGGAGGTTTAAAATGTGGATTATTATAATTCTGGGGGAGATATCAGCCGCAATATATATTGATTTAAAAGATCGGCAGATTGGAAGAACCCTATTGCCTGGTCATATAACAAGACAGAAGCAGCCACAAGAAAAAAAATTAAATATTATTAATTTCTGTGGAGTCAAAAACAAAGGAGAATTTATTTGGTGTGGCTATGGTTCATGCACGGAAGAGTAAGAGAAGGGGTGAAGCACGAGTTCACTCTATTGAGAGCATCCGAGGTTAACAACGTTCATCCAAACTTCGTTGCTCGGTTTGAATTTATTATATTTATTATGAACTTGAGTGTTGAACTTTTAGGTCCTTTAGGGTCATACGTCCTTTAGGGTTTCTTTTAGGTCACACCCAGAGAATGATCAGGGATCCACTAGGTTTTCTAGGGGTGTCGTATCTTTAGATCCCGGTTCCGTCGTAGTTTCCATAGCCGATAAGCTTCCAAGATTCACAAATAGGAATTCAAGCCTAGGTAATGCCTTTCTCGTTATTGTTTTCGTCTACGTCTTAGAGTTTTAAATTTACTTTACTATTTTAAAATTAGTTTAATTAATTATTAGTTTTAAAATAAAATAAATAAAAATCCAAAAATAATCTTTTTCTTAATTATTAATTTAATTAGCGTTTAGAAATAGTCTCGTTAATTTAATAAGTGTCTCTAGGGTTCGATATTTCAGGTTTTCCCATAGCTATACTACACCCGATAGGTTCACTTGCCTGTTGCTAGTGGTTTGGTTTATTGTATTATAGGTTTTTATTACTCGTTATGCTTGGTCGATTAATTGCTATATTTTTATGCAGCATTTCATGCACAACAAGTTTTTGACACCGTTGCCGGGGACACTTGGTAATAGCGAACTAGTTACAATTTTCTTTTTGTTTGTTTTTAGTTTTAGTTTAGCTAATTAGTTTTTATTTTATTTTATAATTTAATGCTCTTAATTTCTATCTTTGCTTTGTTTGTAACGTGTGTGCTTTAGGGATAAGCTTGGGTGCTCACTCTTTTATCTATTTTTCAACGTATGTGACGTACTCATTCGCTAGGACCATCAGAGTTCGCTGCTTCTGACGAACTCGTGAGAGATTTTCGTGAGCGTCGTAGGGAGCTTCGGGAAATTGCACGTTCTCTACGTGAAAGAAAGGTACACCTTTCGGATTCCACTTTATATATGGGTGATGCTTAACCCCTAGGCATACGGTTCAATCAAGAGCTAATGAGGATGTTACAGGGAGACGGTCTGCTATCACACGTCCGACGATTCCTGATGATAACAACTGGCAGATTCCGACCAACGTCATGAATTCTATCACTAATTCTTCCCCATTTCATGGACATGAAGACGAGGACACACCGGGCCATCTGAATAAATTCACTCGTATTTGCGACACTTTCAATATCGCGAATATCACTCGTGCTTCTATCTATCTTCATCTTTTTCCATTTTCTCTAGAGGGTCGAGCTTCATCATGGTTGGAAAAACTCCCCCCTGGGTCCATTATTACCTGGAATGATTTTCAAGCTAAATTCCTTAAGAAGTATTTTCAGCCATCTAAAGCCTCGTGACTTCGTGATCAGATCTATCCCTTTCGCATAGACCCTGACGAGCCATACCCTTTGGCTTGGGAAAGGTTCCATAATCTGCTTAGTAGTTGTCCCCAACATGTTCTATCCAAATAGGCTTTAGTTGAGAAATTTTATAACAGGTTGACCTTTGAGATGCAGTAGAGATTCAATACGTCAGCTAGAGGGTAAATGTTAGAGAAGTTTGATATTGATGAGTGAGTCGTTTTTTGAGAGTCTAACCCTAGCCGAGCAGCAGGAGCCGTCCACCCTAGGTATTTCTAAAACCACCACTTATTCCGCTCGAGGCATCTATCAAGTTTCGAATGAAACTAGCATCATGGCTGCCTTAGAGGCCATGCAGAAAGAAATTAAAGAATTAAAGAAGGTTGTTCAAAGATGCGAGATCTGTCGAGGAGGGCACGACACAATTGATTGTCTGGTCGATCAGCAGGAGCAGGTGAACTACTTGGGAAATCAGACAGAGGACCGAATGCCTATGGGATTTAAGGATGGAGAAATAACTCCAACTATGGTTGGAGGTCAGGAGGTAATGCTTAGGGCTTTCATCCAAGGCAGGAGTAGGGGCAGGTTAGAGACTTAGAGGCAGCAGCGAGTTCTAGTGCGGGGAAGAGTAACGGTATAAATTCAAGTATTAAGGAGCTTCTAACTAAGAAATCTACCATGCTTTCCCATCTTATGGACAGAGATAATAACACACAGTAGAGACTGGCTGAGCACGACACCATATTGAAGAACCAGCAGTCGTCATTCTTAGAGATATCTCGAATGCTGGATAAGATGATGAAGTAGAGGCTACCTAATAAGCAGGTTGGAGCATTTCAGGACAACACCAAGCTTAACCCAAAGGTGCAGTTGAAGGCGGTAACCACCCATAGTGGCAGAGGAGGCGATAGAGAGCAGCCGCCGACAGATGATGAGGAGCCGGCGAACGAGGAGATAGAGATGGAGGCTCCTGTGAGGATGCATGAGAGGTGATCCCCAGCAAGTACTACGTCAAAAGGTGAGTCTCCTGGGGAAAAAAGTTGTTGAGAAGAAGATTAAAGAGAAGATGAGTCCCAAAGTCGATCTTACTCGAGTTCCGTATCCTGCTCGTCTTCTGCAACATAAGTGTGTGAGGAATATGGACATTTCTTAGGCATGTTTAAACAATTAAAAATCAATCTTCTGTTTATCAAAGCACTCCAGCATATGCCTAAATATGTTAATTTCTTAAAAGATCTTCTTTCGAACAAGAAAAAGCTGTAGGGGTTTTCGACAGTATATCTAAATGAAGGATGCTCTGCGGTAGTCCAGAACAAGCTGCCGGAGAAATTAGCAGATCCGGGACAATTCATGATCTCATGTTTATTTGGCAGCTTGACTGAGAGTTACGCGTTGGCCAATTTACGTGCTAGCATAAATCTTATGCCATATTCACTATATAAAAAGCTAGACCTTAGTGAGCCGGTCTAGACGTGCATGCGTTTATCCTTGGACGACAGTTCATTCAAACACCCATGGGGAATCATGGAAAATGTACTTGTTAAATTCAATAAATTTGTTTTCCCTGTGGATTTTGTTATTCTTGACATGGAGGCCTATGATCAGGTCCTGCTCATTTTGGGACGACCCTTCCTCCGTAAATGCTAAAGCGCTTATTGACATTTTTTACGGCAAAATTACACTTCGTGTAGTGGAGGAGAACGTCAACTTCGATGTTGTCAAATCGATGAGGAACTCCAATAGTCAGGAGGATTCTGTTTACTTTCTTGACATGTTCATATCTCAGTTTGAGCGATGTCTTGACTACATCCCTGGAGCAGATTTGCTCAATCAAGAGGACGGGGTTGATGTTCCCCAGGAGTATGACCTGAGCATTATCGCTTGCTCACCTCCTGAATTCCTCGAGGTGTTTACGGTTGCCGATAGCACAGAGGAACCGAAGGTGAGACCATCGACTGAGGCACATCGTCCCTTGAGCTTAAAGAGCTACCTCCTCATTAAGAGTATGCTTTCTTGGATGGTGAGGCCGATTTACCCATCATCATTTCTTCTCAGTTGACAAATGATGAGAAGTCGAGGTTGGTTGATGTGCTCAAGGCATACAAACAGGCTATTGCGTGGAAACTCATAGACATTCAGGGCATCAGCTATAATTTTTTCATGCACATGATATAACATCTTGGGAATACCCTATTCAAGTTTGGGCTAAAAATGTCAAATCTAAAACTTGGAGGGTTCAAAATGAAACTTTTGATTTTCAAGATCCATCGCGCTACGCGATGGGTAGGCTGTGTTAATCATCGTGCTAAGCGATGCAGATTTCCAGAAACAAAGAAAAAGGGGGCGCCGCGCTACGTGATGGTCCAAGAGCAAGTGGGCATCACGATACGCGATTACCAGATTAAGTTATCCAGTTCGCGTGTCCAACCACGTGTCAACACGTGGCAGCATCTCATCAATTGGGGCGTCGCGCTGCGCGATGGCCGAGGGGAAAGCCCCATCGCGCTGCATGATAGTGGCCAAAATCCGCCTATAAAAGGGGAGCTACGGGTTTGAAGCTCATTAATCCCACATTCACCTTCACTTTCACACACTTAACCTTGGGAAGCGTTGTTTTCTCGAGAAACGTGCAAGATTTGGAGTTCTGACACTCTGTAGATCAAGATAAGCGAGATTAGAAATAAAGTTTCACCAATTTAACAATCACTCTACCTTAGTATTAGTATCCCGAGCATTCACTAAGGTAGGATCTACGTTTAAGTTATTTGAATAATGTTATAGATAGCTTAGACTCAGTCAAAGGCTGTGGCCTTTAACCTTGAAATGATTTTCAAAGCAACAAACAGTTTTCAATAAACATTACTTCTATAAGGGTAATGTTATACAAAATTATATTTTGACGGGCATGTAGTAACTGGAAGGGGGATATCATTAGTAGACTCTTCTTGCCTAAGTTAATCAATTCGTACACATCCCAATCAACCGTGAGACCTGTTTACTTACCTGGAGAAGTTTTCCAACGTGATAGACTCTATTAGGCCAAAGCATGCTATACCAAACGTCACATAATACATTCATGATTTCAAAAATTCATAAACCAAATCAAGGTTAAAACCAGACTTAAAGTCTGCATTCTAATCAAGAAACACCATCATGGTATTCATTCAAAACCTATTAATTTATAGGTTAATAATCATTCACAATCAAGAAGGTTTATCAATCAATCACACCCACGGTATAGGTGAATACGTTAAACCTTTACAAACAGTCAAAACATATTTATACTCTATAGGATAGACAGGTTGTTTGTCTTATGGAGTCAGTCAAACGTTTACATGAGATTACGTGATCTCTAAAACTCTATAATACAAATTAGAGAATAAAACAACTCAGACCGAATACACATGTGTCTGGATCCAAACATAACTGTTAAGCCTATACAGTCAAAGGCTACGTGGCCGCGGACTAACGGTCATTCTAGTTCTCCGGAATGAGCTATGTGGCTCGGAGACTTGTGTGTGTAGGGAAGTGTTACAAATACCGGGTATAGTAATATATCTGCTGAAATTGTCAAGAAAACTGTATTTGTATTATGATTGTTATTTAAATGCTTTTAGAGTCATAACGATTCACCAGCACATAGCTGACGTATTTTATTCCCACATGCAGGTAACTAAGTTTGATGTAACTAGCAAGGATTAGAGTCGTCGAGAAGATAGAAGTTCGCAATACATGATGGCTCGATTTTTGATATAAATCCTTATAATATTAAAAACAGTATTTTGTAAACACATACTTGTGTATTTAATTCCCAAGTATATTTTCCAATGTAAATTAATATTGTGTTAACCTTTAAAAAGTCTTCCGCTAAAATTAATACATAAAACTCTGATATATTACAAAATAGGTACCAACTATTGGTCACACTCCTAGGCCCTAAGTTGGGGTGTGACACATGATACTCATGGAGGACGAGTACAAGCCTGTAATCTAACCTCATAGGAGGCTCAAACCTAACATGTCGGAGGTGGTCAAGAAGGAGGTTATTGATGTGTTGTAAAACACTCGTATTTTCCGCACGTTTTATCTATGTATTATATTATATTTTATATGTTTTAACTCGTTTTAGATAGGTTTTACATACATTTATTAATCTTGTAGGTTTTGGGTGAAAGAAAGAAGAAAACCGGGACTTTTCGAGCATTCTACGAGCCTTTTTACGCATACAAGTTCAAGACAAAGCTCAAGGCCCGACCCGTATGCATCATGGAGGCCCAAGACCATATTATATTATAACATAAAAAAAAATAAAAAACCCTAAGTAGCAGCAATAGTCCGATCGGGATTTCCAGCAGAGAAAAAAAAAGAAAAAAGTTTTTGCAAGCTAGGGTTTGGTGTTCTTGGCGGCTAGGGAAGGAAGAAGGAAGTAAGTGCAAGACTCGGGAGCATTCACCATCGATTTTTACAGCAAGGAGCAGCCCCGGAATCATCCATATCCTTACCCATTTTTCATTGATCATACACTTTAATATACTCGTTGAATCGATTAGTAGTTTTGCAATTACTTGAAAGATTGATTTGTTATTGATTATTATTGATCATTGGATGTTTGTTAAGATGTTTGAGATGAGTTTAATGATAATTTTGTTAGGTGTTTGCTGCTGTCCAAAAAATATGCTCGGCTAAACTTGTTAGTTCTACCTAGGAATGATGAAAATTGTTAATGTTTGATGAGCTTGTTGGATTGTTTGATTGCTAGACGTATTTTGCTATTGTAAAGTTTGATTTAGACTTCAAAAAGGTTGTGTTTAAGGGCTGGAATTATTGGTTAATTCATTGCATAAACCCCGTGTGTTGATTGATTAGTTTTGTATTTATTGATCGGTGCATTGTTTGATTCTAGACTTTGTGTTTAGGGTTTGTTTGCGGTAGGTACCACCGTAGGGTTTTGTTGCATGATTAATTGGATTACGTACAGCGGTTAAACACCTTCCTTGAGACCGAGAGGTGATAGGAAGTTAGGGTTGTCTCATTGCCTTTGCATGCTAGAATAAGGATTGCGCGAGAGCGAGTTCGTTTCTTGTCAGGTTTAGGAGTTTTGAGCGACTAGTTGATCTATTTTGGTTTAAGTTTAATTGTTCCTCTATCCTTGGTTGTGTAGTATTCATTGCCATTAGGGTCGAGTGTTGGTGAGACCGAGAGGTGATCCTTCATTAGAACACGTTAGCAATTGTTTCCCGGTTTGGTCGTTTTAGCCGATTTTGAGTAGTTAGGGTTTGTTGTGTGAGACCGAGAGGTAATCCAAAGAGCCCGAGCGATCCTTAGTCGTGTCATTTTTAGGGACCGGTGTCTATATATCATTCAATCCATTAGCTTGTTAGGCCTACAATTTGATTCAGACCTAGGTAGACGTTTTTCTCCATCCGAAGTCAACTCAGTTAGTTTTCCGTTAAGTTTTCTATTTTAGGTAACTTTTGTCAGTCAGTCTTGTTAGTTCAGTTAAGTAATTAAAAATCAAAAATCAATTAAATATTATTCTAAGGTAGGTCTTGTCTAGGATTAGTGATCGTTAGCGTCTTACGTGTCCACGTGTTCGATACTCGGACTTCCTAGGTCTATACTACTTGCGATCGGTACACTTGCCGGTTGTGTGTGGTTTTAGGATTTTCGTTTTAATATTAAAGGTTAGTTGTAAGGGTAATTATTATAGGGTTATTAGACACACATCAAGTTTTTGGTGCCGTTGCCGGGGACACGGTTTTAGGCGTTTTGAGAGCAATCCAAGTTAGGACTTACCTTTTGTGCTACTTGTAATTATTTTTGTTTTATTTTGCTTATTTGGTAGAATAGTTTAGATAATATTATTCCTAATTATAGTTTTATGCGACAGACTCGATCTCGTGGACCACCCGACACTGAAGCATTCCCCGAACCAGAGAGAGAGTTTCGTGAGAGACATCGTCCCGTTTCACCCTCATCCACTTCTTCATCTTGAGTGATGATACGGTTATTCATGCGCTGGCCGATCTCGGTGCCAGTATTAATCTCATGCCGTATTCCGTGTATCGCAAGCTGGGTTTAGGCGAACTGAGGCCTACCAGGATGAGTATCCAGCTTGCTGATCGTTCTGTGAAATACCCTCGAGGGGTGGTCGAGAACATGCTGGTTCGTGTTAACAAGTTCATCTTCCCGGTGGACTTTGTCATTCTGGACATGAACGATGCTGATAGCGTACCGCTTATTTTAGGCCGACCATTCCTTGCCACTGCACAGACGTTGATCGACGTCTGCGAGGGTAAGTTGATTTTGAGAGTTGAGGATGACAACGTCACCTTTGACGTTAGACGGTCACTAAAACACCCCAAATCTGCTGATGACTCCCTGTACTTTATTAGACACACATCAGTTATCAAACTTCTCGACACGGGCCTGATCTATCCCATCATTGATTCTTCATGGATGAGTCCCATTCAGGTCGTCCCTAAGAAGGGAGGGATGACAGTTCTCACTAACAAACGTAACAAGCTTATCCAACTAAGACAGTCACAGGTTGGTGGGAGTGCATCAAATACATAAGGCTTAACGATGCTACTAGAAAAGACCACATTCCTCTTCCGTTAATCGATCAGATGTTGGAGCATCTATTTGCACGATAGTTCTACTGTTTTCTTGATAGATTTTCAGGTTATTTCCAGATCCCAATAACACATGAGGATCAGGAAATGACCATATTTAGATGCCCATACGGTACCTTCGTGTACAAACGTATGCCTTTCGGGTTATGTAATGCTCCGGCTTCTTTCCAGCCTTTCATGGTAGCGATATTCCAGAAAATGATCGAGAGTTCCATGGAAGTTTTCATGGACGACTTTTCAGTACACAGAGACTCATTCAATTAATATCTTTAAAATTTTAAGAGTATGATGAGGCGGTGTATAGAGACGAAGTTGATGCTGAATTGGGAGAAGTGTCACTTCATGGTGACCGAAGGCATTGTGCTCGGGCATAAGATTTCACACAACGGTATTGAGGTAGACGGAGCTAAAATTGGCACTATCAGTAGACACCTCCACCGACTAGTTTGAAATCCGTTCGTAGTTTTCTCGGGCATGTGGGTTTTTATCGTAGGTTCTTCAGAGATTTTTCCAAGATCACCCCGCCTATGACTCGCCTTCTAGAGAAGGACATCGCCTGAATTCGATGCTAATTATCTAAAGGTGTTTAAGTTTCTCAAGGGGCAGTAGGTTAATGCCCCTATCTTAGTATCACCTAACTGGGGCTTACCCTTCGAGCTCCCGGGAATCCTACAGTTGGTATTTATACAAAATACTTACAAAAATACTTAAACTCAAAAACAGTTCATTCCATTAAAATAACCAATTCAGAGTATAATTCAGCAGAAAATCATAATTATTAAAACAAGTTCTCGAAACCCGGGAATTATGCCCAAAACCAAATTTCAATGTATTTAATAAAACTTTAAAAGAAAAATGTTCATTATTAAAACTTCCGACTAAGTATGCCCTCCACTGTCCAAGTAGCTTCGTGCACGTCCAAGCGGTAATGCATCCTCCTCCTAACCTGAAACTCACACTAACATGTACACAAAGTCAGCTTGAGCTGAGTGAGTACAAGTTTTAATAATTGACATCTAAAATAATAATAATCATAATCATTCCAAGGGTTTTAAAATAAAACGGGATACAACAGTTAGGCCATCATAAATAATAAGTAATCATATATATATATATATAAACATCCATGTAATTATATCCCTATAGATATCATCCAAGTAATAACATCAGGGTCGAGCACACGTACAACCCAAACACGTAACACCTCATCCAACGTATGCAAACACAAAGTAGGCATACGTAAACATCCTTAGTCGATAACGACTAAATAACATCGCCAATTATTGGCCATACAATAATATATGTACAAACATACAATAACATCATCCCAAGGCCTACCCTATACAAGTAAACCCATACAAAATAATTTAAACGGTTCATCAAGCAAACTCGCTTAGGTGTGCATGCTAGCCCAAAAAACTTAAAAAGAGTAAAAAGGGGCATCATGAACTCACCTGACACAAGGCACGATTTCACCACAAGCTAGAGGACCCTTAAGTATCCCCAAAACTCAAACGCCTCTCGGTTTGCATACAAACATTACTAACGACATCGAAATGACTTATTTATCCTACGAGACGTTCTAACATGGTTCGAGTTACCTAAAGCCCCGATCTCATCAAACTCAATCATAACAGCCCCCGGGGCCTTAAGTTTACCAACACGACCCTTAGATACTCCCGAGAGTAAAGAATTCCCAAATTACCCCCGGAAGCACTAGGTGATACTAACACGTGCGTTTAAGAGTTGTTTAGGACCCAATATGATAAATTCACAGACAACAAGTCCACACGACGCTACACGAGTCAAATGGGTCGGTAACTCGCAAGTACAACGCACCAACTATTCAATAAACGCAAATGCGCGTTGTACCGACCCGTTTGAGTAACCGACAACCAATTCAGCCCCAATACTTATAAAAATCATTTTCCAACAGCCCGTATATTAAACCGAAGCTATCCGAACTGAATTGGTCATCACTTACTTCAACCCTCGCGTTAAACGCAACAATCTACCATTCTAGCCAACCGAAAACTATCTTTCAAACTACAACTAGTTGACCAATCAAACTAACACCAATGTGCATAATCTTGAAGTATATTATACTAGACATACCTAGGAAGATGTTGGTGCAAAAACCTCCACCAAAACAGTCCCGGAATTGCTCAATTGGACAGCCACCCGGTTAGCCTAGAACAAGCCGTTTATCGATCAATACGCGTGATATAATGATCAGTTAAGGTGTAAAAGACTTGGGGAAAAATAGAACTAACCTTCAATTGAAGTTTTAGACCTTAACTTGGCTGCAAAAAAGAAAAACAAGGGGGTGTGGCTGCTGCCTTGCTGCCGATCGGACAAGGAAGAAGAGGGGGGTTAGGGTTTTATATTTTATGTTATAATATAAAATGTTTCATCCTAGCCCATCAAAGTTGAAGGATATGGAAACTTAAAAGAAAAGTTAAATGATTTAACGTACCGGGAAGTGATAAGGTCAACGAGGCATGCCGGATAACTCCCGAGAAATGTACATACTTTACAAGCTTTAAATCTTTGAACCGAAAATTAACGGGTGTTACACATAATAAGTCTTAAAGATGTATTTTCTAAAAATATATGTAATCCTTAAAATATTTTATGATTAGGATACATTGTCCTCAAAATGTTCAAGAAGCATGTTTTCAGGATACATTATCCTCGAAATAACTTATTTCAGAAATTGAAGATATGTAATACTACAATTAACACTTATTCAGATAAGTTATATAAAAGTAACATACATATTGAACACAATGCTTATAGCCAAAAGATTATGTTATTACTAATCACAAGTGCAGGAAATTAAAAAGGAAACACCCGGGTTTTGTCTTGAAAAGCCAAGATCCCTCCACCCGAATGTTGCCAGATGTTCAAAAGTCAAGATAACATGGGCTTCGTCTTGTAAAATCAAAATCCCTCCACCCATGTATCCTAATATCCTAAGCCTAATATTGTTCAAGATAGGAAAGTAAAAATTGTTCAACAAACCATTACAACCCAACATCAGACCAACAAACACAAACACGTAAAAAATTGGGCTCAAGCCTTTTCTTTACCGCTATCATCGCCCAATTGCACCTCACCACCAACAGGCCTTCACTGCGTCCTGGATTGCCACCTCCACAGCCTCCTTCGCAGCCTTCTCCACTACACTCAGACCAGCATCCTCCACTCTTTCACCATTAAGCTCAGCCAAAACTTTCTCCCAAGCAGCCACATCCCAGAAAGAAGTGTCAACACCGGCATCTTTGGCCTCCTTAGCCATCTTGAGTCGAGACTGGAAAATGGAAATAGCTGCAGACCTCTTTGCCCCCTTAGTGACCTCTTGGATCTGCACCGGATGATCCGCTTCTTGGTGGACGAGCTCTTTCTTGTCCATCAAAAGTTCCTGCTTCAAGTCCTCGATCTCCTTTGTCTTCTTGTCAAGAAGGCCGGTTTTGGCATTCGCGATCTTCTACATCTCGGCTATGCGGGTGTTGGCATCTAGAAGTTCATAATGCAGATCGTTGAAGCTGGAGGATAGATGCTCCAGTCCCTGCCCAAAATAACAAATCTTCATGATATCCTCAGCATATGTTGTCCTCAAAATACTAGGGTATTATCAGAGGGCATACCTTATTGAACTCCAGATTACAGGTTAGAGAAGAATCAGATACTTCTTGGGTCTTCCTCTTTTTGGAGCCTTTGGCACGACTGCTCTCAGGTTTTGGTAGGGAGGCAGGAGCGGCTTCCTTTTTCTTAGTGCTATGAGTAGAGACCATGCTGTCAATGTCGTCCAAAGCGAAAACTGAGGCAAATTTACCTACGAGTATACAGGTTAGTATCCCTAATCCTTAGAATTTACACTAACATGTCAATATTCATTACCAGACATAACGGAACCGGCCGATAGCGATGGTTCTTGGAGGCTCGGCTGAAAATGAAAGGTCCTTTCCTCCTCGTCAATAAGAAAGAAAGAGCTCAGCTTGGTCTCAGTCTCTTTGGTGGGAGGGGCAATCTCGAAGAACTTCAAAGCTGCAAAAGACAAAAAACATATCAGTTACAAAAATTATCGGCATACATCTTCAAGATAATGTATCCTACTTTTGGCAACCCGTAGGTATGGAAGATTATCAGGATGAGGGAGAGAATCTCTCCTAACAAAGAAGAACTGTTTCTTCCACTGGTCGTTGTTTTGGGTGTTTCTCGAAACAAGTGGGGTACGGCCAGATCTAGTTTGAGAAGGTATCTTGAGGAACCATAACTACGAAGGTCATACACAGAAGCAAGTTCAGAAAGGGTGAAGTCAAGATCGTGGTCAGCAATTAATTTTTCCAAGACTAACAAGGTCCTCCAAACCATGGGCATGGTTTGGACAAAACTAAGCCCAGTTCTAATAAATCTAGGTCTTAGAGACCAAGTCAGATAAGGCCGCCGGATCAAAGGGTCTGAAAACAGTTCCCAGAGGAAAGAAACCTCGGGATTGTAAGCTCGTAATATCGTTGTTATTGAACGTGCATATCTCGTTCACGGGGTTAGCAAGGAGATTTTGAGACACAAAATTTTTAATACCAGAATTATGAAGTTTTGAACTCATGATTTAAGAAGATGAATAATAAGAGAGATCAGAAAGATTACCTATGAAGACGGATGAATGGGTTAAGAAATATTTATCTTGGACAAATATAGATATTCAGGGGTCACGGACGACTAACATGTGCAGCAAGGATCCACCGCACATGCAGGAATTCAAAATTCAAATTTTGAAAATTTTACAGCTGTAACCCATATCTACAGCTGTTAAATTTGGGGACAATTATTAGGGCTCGGATTTTCAGTATCCTCAGCAAACATTATGTTCAGAACAACTCCAGGATACGGTATACTCCAAGGTAACAGGTATCCTAAATATGTTATATAACTAACAATTTGTTCGCAGCCTTTCCTTATTTACCAGGTCAAAGACCATTGCTATGATCTCCCAAAGACTCACACTTTCAGTTAATAGATCATGGCAGGAAAGGAAACGTGTTAATTAAGGGGATTAACGGCTAATTGGATTTAGTCCAAAGTTTCCTAAATTATAGGCGATATTGTTAGCTTTATTTTTGTATAAATAGAGCACTACTCGGATCAAACAATACACTTTTTAGAACTCAAGACTTACTAGTACTTGCTCTCATTGTAATCACGATTTGATTAAGCTCCATCATTTGTAACCACTTTATTATTAATAAATCGGTGGTGATAGTTTTCACCACCCGGGGTTTTTTTCTTGTTATCCTAAGGATAACAGGTTTTTTCCTTGCAACAAATGTCTGTGTTCAAGCCATATTTACAAGCACCTAGTCCATTTTACTAATTTGGTTGTAAAATCACACTTGTCAATTTTTGACCAAAACACTATCTGGCTCAAATTTTAAAGTGACTTTAGGTTTGTCAACCAATTCAGGCCCATTAACATAACAATTTAGTTTTTTCACAGCCCGTATAACATACCAAGGCTACACAATTTGAATTGGTTGTTAATCCTCTCAAACAACGGGCTAGACACAACAATTAGCAAACTAGACAACTGAAACCTAGTTTTCACATTATCAACAATAGACCACTCTAACGAATGCCAAAGCTCCTAATACTAAAGTATGATGTACAAGACATACCTAGGTAGATTATGGAGTAATAAATTCAATGAAAACAGCCCCGAAAGATGCTCAAAAGGGCAGCCACCGATTTAGCCTAAAACGAACGTATCGATCAATAACGAGTATAACATGCATATTTTAGCATGCAAAGATGTATTTTATTTCATAGGAAAACCATAGAAATAAATTATGAATTTTTTACCAGGGTTTAAAAAATGTCTTAGGTTTATAAAGATATTTTTATTATATTTTTCTAGTGCACATAAAAATCATAAAAATTCCTCCAACACAGAAAGGTGCGTGCAGCTATTTCAGTGCGCAGCCAAAGTGTTTTATTTGTTTAAAAATCATCATCAAACAAAATTAAGTGATTCCAATTGGGTTGAATTCTTAACTCAACATGTAAACTTTCAGAAGTGGAATCAACCAATTTGGACTTGTCAAAAAAGAGTTATGATGTCGGGAAGACAGACCAAAATCCGTCACCCCGCATCAGCTTTGACACACAATTTTATAAAATTATAAAAACCATTCAAATCACGTCGAAAAATTAAAAATTATACCTTTCTGGAAACTAGACTCAAAGTAGAATATCATGGAAACAAGAATCGATCAAAAACAATAAATCTTCATCGAGTTACAGTCCAAACAATAAACGAGTATAAATCTGTCAGCAATTGTTTTAATCAAAACTTCAACCCTAACATGTTCAACAAAGGGTTTAATGATGAAAAAGACTTATATTATGATAGAACCGACCTTGAATTAGACTCGGGATGGCTGGAGAGTGGCTGGAACTTGCACAAAAATTCGAGATGGGGCTGCCTACCTGCTGCTGATCGGAAGTGAGGGAGGGAGGAAGGGTATTAGGGTTTAAGTTATAATAATATTACATCTAGGCCCTCCAACTTATAAATTATGATGTCTTGATTCCAAAGGTTGATTAAAATGACTTTCAAGAATGACTAGGAGGTCCCTCAAGTTATAAGTTTAACCCCCGAATATAGCATAAACTCTGCAAATGTTTCCTGCCGTTAAAGGAAAAATGTCGGGTGTTACATACTAAACTAGCCTTCGAATTATAAGAGTAGGTGTTTTGAGCAAAAGGACGGATAAATGGACTTTTTAAAATGTATAGCAAGGATCCTAAATTAAAAATATGAAACCCCACATTTTTAAACAACTTTTTAAACGATGAAGCCGATTAATGAAATTTTCGGGCGTTACATATTGTAGCTGCCTTTTGCTGTGAAGTAGATGCTTCAATTTATTTCTTTCCCTTGGATGATTCAGCTTCACTTTGTGTGGGACAATGATAGATTGCTTGCTTGTAATAGTCTCTACCGAATGGATTCGCCCCATTGTCATCAACAATTATACTTGTGCATTCCCGCTTAAAATGACCTTTTACTTTGCATCTGAAGCAACGAACCTTGGACTTGTCAAAGCCAAGCTTTGATGGTGAACCCTCAATCTCATTTTTGCCGGTGATTTTCTCGAAGCATTGAGCTCTACGAATGACACTAGCCATGCACCATTTGATATCTATCATTTCCTTCTCTTCGGGATCAATCTGGTCATAATCTTCCTTCGTCATGTTGTAGTTACCAATCCTCCCAGCAACTAAACAATCGTATGATTGCAGTACAGACCCGAGACAGGCCATGTGCTCTTTGACTGTTTCTGTAGTCATGCACACGTATTCTTGATGTTCACCGCAATGTTACATTGAAGTACGTCAGGGTTAGGTGCTTGTGAACTTGAAGACACTTGAGAAACAGGAATGGTGCCAGAATAACTGCTACTATACTGTGGGGTAGCAGGCACATTAGTCACAAAGGCTTGTCCTGTAGGTTCTACATAGAAAGCGGACTGAATCTTCGGACTTGATGAACCCACATATTGAGAACTCTTGTAATAGAGTCCAATGTCCTAATAAACAGCAGTACTCTTCATCTTTGTTTCTTCCTATGTTCCAACTCATGGGCTTCAAGCTTCTCAATGAATCTTGCTAGGTTCAGATGGGCAAAATCAACTACATTGGATTGCTGAATCATAATAAAGGTGCCCCACTCCTCAGGCAAAGCATCAGCAAGTTTATCAATATATTCATATTCAGGCTTGTCTATCCCCAGCTTCTTCATTTCATTCACAAGATGACAGTATCTTTCCACAAGTTGTGCAAATGATTTACCTTTCACTTGGGTGAATATCAAACTCCTTCTTGAGCAATGCCATCTTGCTTTTTTTCATATCAGGATTACCCCGATCCTTGTTCAATAGGGCCTGCTATATTGAGTAACAAGACCCATTGTGTTTAAGTAACTGGAAGATCTCTGCCTTGATTGCTTGTTGGAACAAGTTCAACATTTTCTTCTCTTTTAGGAAGGAAGCTTTATCACATTCATCGATTTAAGACAATCTATAATTGCTTACATTCTCGTTCTTTGGAATTATGTATTCCTCCTCAGCAGCAGTCCAGGTCTCATAGTTCAAGGCTTGAACATAGGTTTCGAATTTATCTGCCCATGATGGATAGTCTTCCATCCTTAGAAGCTTCGGTGGTTGGTTGGAAGTACCCATCTCGTTTTCCAAATTGATGTTTTGAAGCAAGGCTGAAGGTTGAGACACATAAGCACTAAGATTATCCATGATTACAAAATCAAGAATAGAATAAGATAACCTTTGAAAGACAAGTTACAAAACTCTGGATATGTATAGAATTGAAGTGGTCAACGTATATATTTAGTGAAATGGTCAAATGGATAAGTAAAGTCAAAGAAAGTCAAACGGATATCTTCAAGTCAACGAATATTTTTAACAAACGTATATGTATCCACGTATAACATATACGGTGTATATGTTTTGCGCAAGATATGTTATGCGTTGGATGCATATGCGTTGATAGACATATGCGCCAGAATGATAAGATCAAGATTTTTGACATTTTGGACATGAAAATGATGATGAAATGATATGAAATTTTGTAGGGTTTGACATGGATGTGTAAGGAATAGTTGGTGAAATTTTGAAGAACTTTGAATGGTGAAAAATAAAGATAGAGATAAAAGACTAGAAATCTTGCATCTTCCATGCGAATAACGAGCCTAATGCTCTGATACCACTTGAAAAGACGTTGTAGGATGACGTAGAATTTACGTACAGATTGAATATGTTATCGCTCAAGCCTTGAGGTGCGGAAAAAAAGGACGGAAGAACACAAGAAACGTTAAGTCCATATTCATTAACACAACAATGAATTACAGAAGATATGACTTGACAAAGCACTTTCTCTCTCTACTTTCTCTCTTTAGCAACTGGCATTAATGACCAAAAGCCACTGTTCATGCATAAGTCAACTTATTTATAGCTTTAAAATGAAGCACTACATGGGCGGATATGTTATTCGGCGCATATGTTATCCGCTACATAACATATGCGTTCCATGTTGACTCATGCGCTACAATCATATATACAATCATACATTTGACAATTAGGCTATATATCCTAATACAGATATTAGCTATAGACGTACATGATCTAACACATTTAATTTGGGATGTGTCAGTAGGCCCAACTAGCTTTGAAAGGTTTCTCCTGATTATTATTAATATACCTAATAGTCATAAACTTTGTGGGTTCTTATCTTGAAAGGTGGTAGTTAATCTAAAAATTCGATAAGGCATAAGAGTATTACCGTAATCTGACTACCTTAAGGTGCTGAGAATTACATGCACTTAAATTTAGTTTGTCACTCCGTTTTATGAAAGTAAATAACGAGTGGTGGCGCCCCGCCATGTCCATATTTTATACGAGCTTAGAAAAATAGTTATATATTAGGTAAAAGATGCCTAAGAGCACAAAATTTTGTTGCATAAACATCAAAGATGTGCATTCATTTTGAAAGTACAAGTGAATGAGAAAGTTATGCAAATGCCAAAGAAGCGTTCACTAAATAAAATAAAAAACAATAAAATTTAGAAAAATGGGCCAAAAGGCACATACTAGACGGGACTGAGAGCTTACGTGTTACCAAGGGGATGGTGACTCTGAGGATACACTATTGGGGTTCGAGGATTTTAGTCAATATATATTGTTAAAAAATACTAAGGGTGGAGGCTTGGGACCGTCATTTACTGGGTTGCAGCTCGGGTGAAACAATGCTAGGTCGAAATCCCCTAATATAATTTTAGGTTTAGGTATTGCTCGTACGACCTCACTTGACCTTTCATCCATCTAAATTCCACCTAAGTGCATTTTCTTCTTACCATTAAAGGGTTTTTAGCTTGAGGTGATATGTTGAACAGGTCTGTTTCAACGCTATTTTAATGTCTTGATTATGCTTGAGGTGGGGGTAAGTAGATCTGTAACTCTTTAAGTGTGAGACCCATAGGTTTATTGATATCACATGAACTTAATCGTTAAATATGATTAGGGGGGGCTTGATAGGTTAGTGGTTGGGTTTAAGTGGACAATAATATCGGCAATTGCGGTTTTTGTGCTTTTCTATCTATTAATTAAAGTAACTTAAATGTTTTGAAAACCAGGTCTACGATTCTGATATCGTTGTAAATAATTTTTTCAATGACGAAAAAGGTTTAATTGTAGGGATATTTGATACGGCTTAAAGTATATATAAATATACAAATATTTCCTATACTTGTAGATACTTTTGGGATAAGTTTTTATTGAATATTGTGCTTAATTGGTTCATTTTTGAGTTTTAAAGATTTCAAGAGACTACGAGCTATTATAGCTATTATAAGACTACCCACTATCATGATTTTTTCCCTCAATTAATTGCAATGTGGCAAATAAGACAAAAATTAAAATAATATATTTAATTTAAAAACAAAAAAATGAGAACAAACAGTTGTGGACACAACCCTTGATTGCAACCCAACCATTATATTATTTTAATATATTTCTTTATTTTATATTTTCTTTTTCTTTTAAATATTTACATTATATTATCTTTTTCTTTTAATTATTTGCATTTTATTATCTATAATATTTTCTTGTTACTTTAATATTTTTTTAATCTTAAATATTATCCTACCATGCCAAATATCAATTTATTATTTGTTTGGTAAGTTTTATTATCCAAAATATCTAACATTTAACTTATTTAAGAAAATATAAAATAAAAAAAAGTTAAAAAATTTCATGATCTTTTTCTATATATATATTATGTTGGGTATAGATAAAACTTCACATCCAATGTGCGATTATGTTTAATATGTTTAATGTTAAGTGTTTTTTTATGTTTTTAATTTACTAAAAATTTTTATTTATATAATATTTATTTTTTTATATTAAATATAAGTAATTAATTAGTTTCTAAAAATGTTATTTTTATACCTCAATATTTTTATATGATAAATAATAATTAAAAATCTTATTTAGTTAATAAAATATTGGTTTAGGTTGGGTTGTGAGTATTAGTGAAATATTGGGTTGGATTGTGTTGGGTTAGGTTGTGATAGTGGGTAGTCTAAGGTATTTAAAATGTACCTTGAGATTATTGAATAATAATAATATTTATAATTCTAGTTAGATAAAATATAAGAATATGGGTTCGGTTGATGAGATGATGAAGTAATTAACTCATTAATTCAACATGTAACATGAATATAATTGTTTTAATAATTTTGTTTGAAGGGTCAGTTGCATTGAACGACTAAATGGCAGGCCAAAGATTAAAATAAGGGATTGCGTTAGTATTATTTTTTTCGACAACTTGAAGCTCAAGAAAGGGTTTGAACGAGGAGGTTTAAAAGGTGGATTATTATTATAATTTCGGGGGTGATATCAGCTGCAATATATATATATATATATGAAGAGGATCAAGAGAAAACTCACCTTTAGAGAGAAAACTTAAAAATTCCTAAAAACTTCTAATGAATTATTTTTAATTAAAAATAAAAAAAAAATTCAAAATTCTGTTTTAGCCATTATTCTTATATTTTCTTATATTTCATTCGAAAAAAATAAAAAAAATTAAAAAAATAAAAAAAACCCGCTGTAATGCACATACGTATTACTGTGCGATACCGTTGTATTACACATGTGTATTACTATGTATTTTTGAGTTTAATAGTGTTTTATTGCATATATTCAATATTTGTGTATTATAAATGTGTAGTAGTGTTGTATTATATGGAAAAAAATAATAATAAAATAAAAGTCGATGTGGTGCACATGTGCGTTAATGTTATATTACACATACGTACTAATGTGTATTCGATGTGTGTATTAGTCTTATATTACATATATACAATAGTGTGTATCAAATATGTGCAATAGTGTTGTATTCTATGCAATACAAACACTTTTGCATATATGCAATGCACACTATTACACACACGCACTATACCGACGAGGTTACCGACAAGTTTTTTTTTAACCAATAACAACATATAAGAATAATGGAAAAAAAAAGAAACTTCAAAAAAAAATTTAAAAAAAAGTTAAAAATAGTTTTTTAGAAGTTTTTAAGTTTTCTCTTTATAAAGAGTTTTCACTAGATCCCACCCCTATATATATATATATATATATATATATATATATAAAAGGTCGGCTGATTCAAAAACAAAGGAGAATTTATTTGGTGTGGCTACGGTTCGTGCAAGGAAGAGTAAGAGAAGGGGAAAAACATGAGTTCACTCTATAGAGAGTGTTCAGGTTTAACAACGTTCATCCACACTTCGTTGCTTGATTTGAATTTATTGTTTTTAGTATGAACTTGGGTGTTGAACTTATATATTTTATGTTTTTAAACCTGATTATTGGCTAAAACCCTCCTAGTTTCCTAGGTTATGAATGAATATTTGTTGAGTTTTTGGATTGCTTGTCGGTTTATTGGTTATTTGTGTTGGATTAATATTATTATAACCAACTTATTGATGTTTAATAAGATGAATATGCAAGCTTAATATTAATTTACTTTTATTCGATCGTTCTAGACATTCTCTATGAATGTCTTTCATGTGTAGACGCATATTAGGTTACCTACTGTGTGCTTATAACTAGTTTATGGTTTATAGTCGGCATAATCCATATGAACTATTGTTTGAGGGTTAAGAGAAATTAAGTGTTCTACCTATCTAGAGACTGAGAGGTAATAGATAGTTGGGGTTGTGTGGGTCATTAGGTGGTTTGGGTATAGATTGCACGAGAGTGAATTTCCCCCTTATTGTCTTTTGGTTTTTGCTATCCCCAGTCTTTTTAATCATCTTTAGGTCACTCCTTACATCCCTTACATACAGATCTATTGTAATTAGTGATACTAAGAGGTGATCTAGTCACTAGAGTACTATAGTATTGTTAGAGAGACTGATAGGTAATCCAACCAACCGGTTTGCGTCATACATCCCTTAGGGTTTCTTTTAGGTCGCACCCAGAGAATGATCAGGGATCCGCTAGGTTGTCTAGGGGTGTCGTATCTTTAGATCTTGGCTCCATCACAGTTTCCATAGCCGATAAGCGTCCATGAGTCACAAATAAGATTTGATGCCTAGGTAACGTCTTTCTCTTATTGTTTTCGTCTAAGTCTTAGAGTTTTAAATTTAATTTATTTGTTTAAATTAGTTTTAAGTAATTATTAATTTTAAAATAAAATAAATAAAAATCCTAAAATAATCTTTTTCTTAATTATTAATTTATTTAGCTTTTAGAATCTAGTTTCGTTAATTTAGTAAGTGTCTATAGGGTTCGATATTCCTGGTCTTCCCATAGCTATACTACACCCGATAGATTCACTTGTCTGTTTCTAGTGGTTTGGTTTAGGGTATTCTAGGTTTTTATTATTCGTTGTGCTTGGTCGGTTAATCCTACGTAGGTTTCTTGTGTTTGTTCACGTAACTTAGCTGAACACGAACATGACCTATTAACCGAATGAATTTTTTTGTTCTTGTTTGTTTGTTAAGAAAATGAACATATGTTTGTGTTCGTTAATGTTTGTTCGTTAACATGCTAAACGGTCAATTCATGAAAACGAAAAGACATAAACCAACAAATATAAATGAACATAAACAAGCAAACATAAACAAATAAATATTAATGAGCATAAACTAACATAAACAAATGTACATAAACGGGTTAGTGGTGGGTTACTAACATCTTTAATTATTTTTAAACATTATAAAATTTCATTATCAAGTTATATGAACATAAACAAATATACATAAATGAAATGAACGTGAATAAAGGAAGATATATGAACAAACGTTTACGGATTCGATTACTTGTATAAATTATTTCACTCTCTATGTAATTGTTCTCACTCTTTATGTTCACTTTTGTTTACCTTGTTTGAATTAATAATTAATTAATTCATGTTTTTGTGTTTATTCGGCATAATTGAAGATGGGCCCAGTATGATATGCCTTTGCTTCAATTGAGGTGGCTATGCAACATATTATATTATTCTTATCTCATCTTCTATCTTTAAATAAAAAATTATAATAAAACATATTATATTTTCTTTCTTTATTTCAATTAAATAATACTTTTTATACCTTTTATCATCATCCTTTTTCTTTTCTTCACTCACAGCCACTTTCAAAATATATTAAAAAAATTATAGGGGATGAACAGTAACTTTTCAAATATATAGAAAAATCAGTACTTTTTCTAAAATATAAAAACTTTTCACTCACAACACCTTGAATCACTCTCAAAATTATAAAAACACCCATCACATAAAATGAGGTGTTGGATGAGAATGCTCATACACCCGTTACTAATTTATATCATGTTAAGCTCTTCTTATGAGATCCTTTTTTTTAAGTTTATTATGAATAATATTATATGTGGAATCCTATAAATCATTTTATATTTTTAGAGAACGATACCAAAACATGCTGAGAATGTTCGTTCGTTCGTTATTAGGTTTTGTTTTGCTAAAAGATATAATGAATTTTAAAAGGTTAGTTTTTAATTTTTGTATGAACTCTATGTGAATAAAGTTAGCTGCTTTAGCTGATATTGGGTTTCTTAGATTATCCATATGAAACATGGATTTTGCTATATTAAATCAAAATCTTTGATGAGTTGTAACAAAAATCTATTAATTTTTTTTAGTATGAAGACAAGGAGCAGTATAGATGGTAGCAAATACTGCATTTGTAAGATGGATACTAGTTTTAATATATAAGAGTAATAATCAACAAAATTGATATTTTGACCATTTTTTGGTGTATAAAAGTGTCAAATACAAAATCATTTGCATCTCATCGAAATGTAAATCAGTTGATAGGAGTTTGTATGTGCATGTTGGGATGTATAAAATTCCAGGAGATAATTTGCAATATAAAACATTTTTTGCATAGTGTACTTTGGACCTTTATAGTTTATACCAAAATAACATAATTCACCTAATCTGGTAGATAAATAATTGGATTGTATCCGAAATTAGATATCTTTTGGTACCAGGTTTTTAAGTGCAATTAGATACCTGAAGAGGTAGGTCCCAGCAGAGCCCAGTTGGTCCCGCAAGACTCACCTTGAACAGGGACGTCTGCGCAAAGGCCATCTGCTCCCGCAGGACCCACCACGCTCAGAGAACCTTACGCGCAGTACGCAAGCTGTACACGCAGGGAAAGCCTCCCAATGGTGAAGTACCCCGCCTGTTCCCGCAGTTGCGGATACAAGCCATCAGGGAAGGCTACCCGCAGACAGCAGGGCTACACGCACAAGACAATAGCTACTTCAGTAGTCACATGAAGGAATGAGCAAGGCGGGAACAATCCCGCCAAAATGAGCCAGTCCGTATGATTCTGAAAGATCTTTTGTACTATACCTACCAAGGTATGGATAGGACAGACAATCTTTCAAGAACAGCCCATGAGCCAATCACAGGGTGACAGCTCACCGACAACAGTACGAGGAGGAGCACCCTCTAGTACTGTTTGTCACTATTAGCCGCTGCCTACTCACCAACCCTTACTGTGGGGCATGCGCAGCCTACAGTTGGTGGAATAGTGTTACTGTTGGCCGTAACCTATTCACCAACCAGCATGGCCTGCGTACAGTCCACAGTAGGTGGGACGTGCATAATATACAGTTGGTGGAATAGTGCAGCCGACTTTGTTACTGTTGGCCGTAACCTACCCACCAACCAGTATGGCCTGTGCATAGTCCACTGTTGGTAGAACAGGAATACTATTCAGCCGGCTGTACCTTCTAGGAAACCTACCTTCGGCTATAAATACTCCAACATCTTGGAATGGTAAGATCATCTGCTATCCTGTTATCTAGCAATCTCTTAATATACACTTATATTCAGAGCAATCTAGTCTGATTCTCACGCCAGAGGGTGGTCACAAGGAGGAACCCCCCCCCTTCTCAGTGACGAGCTTACGGTGTTTGTTTTGCAGGTCCCCTGAAGAACAACCGTCTCTGTTGGACCTCATTCTCGTGGGAAACATTACTTAACCCCCAGATTATCTATAATCTGCACCGGGTCACTTAGTGTTTCTTCATTGGCGCCATCCGTGCATAAAAGCTAGAACTAATTTAGTTTTTCAAATTTTCTGAAGAAATGGTTAACGTTACTCCGGTCCAAAGGCCAGTAACCGACCAAGAAACCCCGGTAACAACCCCAGCAACTGGGGGGAACACCGGCGGTTATACAATCCTTACGAACACTACCCCGACTACCCAAGCCGGGGCAAGTGTAGTAAATATTCCACTGGGGTTCACCGATACCCAGCTGGAAAAACGAACGAGGGTCCCTCGCCAAACACTAGATCAAGTGAAGGCGTGGGCCGAAGCACGCCAGAAAGAGTTCCAAGCTGAATTGGACGAACGCTTGCGTTCAGTTCAACAGGCTGACGAATTCGGCAGTACTCGCCAACACCTCATTATGAACAGCGAGGGCGAGTACTCAGATGACGAGAGGGAGGAGTCCGATACCGACGCAAACCCTCGCCATAAGGTGAAAGGGAAGCGTAAGGAAACGGACTCCCAGCCAAAAAGGAATTTTGGGGAAGCCTTTAAACCAACAAATGCGGAGAGAAACCCGCGTGACTTCTCCAAAACCTTTAGACCAACTGCTACGAATGCAGGAAAGTCAAAATTTGCAAGGGATATTGCGGAAGCAATCGCCCCGAGAAGTGCCAAACAAATGTCCAACATTGGCACTTATGATGGTCTATCCGACCCAGACGACCATTTGAACAGGTTCATTGCGGGGGCTACCGTCAGTAACTGGACGGAACCCACGTGGTGTTACATGTTCCAGATGACTCTGGTCGGAGCAGCCAGGGCATGGTTCGATCGTTTACCGGTCCACCACATATATGACTGGGCGGACTTTCAGAACAAGTTCAGCCAACACTTCAGCCAGCAGAGGAAGTATACTGAAGAGCAGTGGACGATCCTCAACTGCGTTAGAGAGGAGGATGAATCTTTACTAGACTTCATCACCCGCTTCAACTCCAAGAAGCTGAGTCCGGGCAACATAAGTGAAGATCTTGTTCGCGCCGCTTTCATCCAGGGCGCCGAGTACCCAGAGCTTATCCGCACATTGACGGGTAAGGACGGCATGCCATCCACATGGGATGCCATCATGACGGCAGCCAAGCGCTTTGCCGAGACGGAGAAGCAGCTGGGAAGAGATCTTCCCCAGAGTACACACCTCTACACGCAGAGGACAAGGGAGAACAACGTTAGGATCGCCCGGCAGAACAAAAAGAGGCGGCTAGGTATTTGGCAGTCAATGGTAAACTTTGACACCTCATCCAGCTCTTGCCCTCTTGTTGGCGGAAGGGACAACACACACCCTTCAAACCGAAAACACCGGTGGACGCCACTCACCAAGAGCGTCACGGAGATATTTGCCACGGAAAAATTGCCATGGCCAAAAGCCCCATTGATCCGGCAGAAACCTAATGCGGATCAAAGCAAATCCTGTGATTTCCACGGGACAAAGGGTCATGGTACTGAAGAGTGCACATCCCTGAAGGATATTGTTGAGACATTTGTCAAGGATGGAAGACTTGCACATCTCGTGGCATCAATCAAGAAGGGAGGAAGGAATGACAACCGGTACAGAGGTAACGGACGAAAGCCCGTCGACATCAGCATCAACATGGTTCATGGCAAGGTCAGAGGAAGAAAAAGACGAGTGACAGAACCATGTGCGTGGAAGGAAGCTGAGGTGCGCTTCCCGCGAGTGCCAGGAGGCCCCAGTAAAGAAGGCCCCATCGTCATCAAAAGCCAGCTGGGGCATTACATCACTTCCCGCACTCTTGCTGACAATGGCGCTTCGTCGACAGTGATGTACAGGCAGTTCTTTGACAAGCTGGATGATGAAGACAAAGAACGCTTGGAAACGGTCTACGCTTCAATGGAAGGGTTTGACGGCAGTACAGAAACCCCCCTGGGTATCCTATCTTTCCCCGTTACTCTTACCGATGGGAATCATTCACGCACAGAAGACGTGGATTTTGTCGTGATGAGAAAGCCACACCACACGTACGACATCCTATTCGGAAGAGACGGGATGGAAAGATTCAACGCCGTGGTATCTTCAGTCCACGGCATGATGGGATGGCCAACAGCTGAGGGTGTAGCGATGATCACTGGCATTCCCCAGGTATGCATCGCATCTGTCTCATCTAAACCCAAACCGAAAATGGCTAAACCAACCATCACCGAACCGGAAAAATGGGCCTTCAATGGCAAATACCCCGACCAGGCCGTTACCATTGGACCAACAATCGTTGATCCCACCCGCACCTTACTCAAACGCTTACTGCAGAAAAACGCTGACATCTTTGCGTGGGCACCAGCTGACATGACTGGTGTACCCCGAAGTAAGGCGGAGCATAAGCTCAAGTGCGATCCGGCTGTTACGCCAGTCGTACAAAAGCGCAGAGTAATGGGGCCTGAACAAACTAACGCGTGTAGAACCCAAGTCAAGGAACTCCTTGACGCAGGCATCGTACGCGTTAGTAGATATCAAACATGGGTTGCAAATCCCGTAATGGTACCGAAGAATGACAAACAATGGCGCATGTGCATAGATTTCAAAGATTTGAACAAGGCATGCCCCAAAGATTGTTATCCGTTACCAGAAATTGATCTTAAGGTGGATTCGTTGGCACCATTTCGCCTTAAATGCTTCTTGGATGCGTATAAGGGGTACCATCAAATCCACATGGCCGTAGATGACCAGGACAAAACTGCATTTCGGACGTCCGATGGTACATTTTGTTATAAAATGATGCCATTCGGACTTAAGAATGCAGGGTCCACGTACCAACGACTGATGGACAAAGAGTTTCATGCCCAAATCGGGAGAAACTTGGAAGTCTATATGGATGATTTGGTCATCAAAAGCCCCGAGCCAGAAGCGATGTTGAAAGACATTGAAGAAACTTTCAACACGCTCAGAAAGATAAACATGAAGCTCAACCCGAGCAAGTGTTCATTTGGGATGGAAGAAGGGAAGTTCTTGGGAGTCATTATTACTAAAGATGGCTTCAGAGCGAACCCTGAAAAGGTCGAAGCCATTGTTAAAATGGAATCACCTACCACCATCAAACATGCTCAGACACTGAATGGACGACTAGTCGCACTTAATCGCTTTTTGGCAAACCATGCGGATAAGTCGTTTCCTTTCGTGTCAACATTGAGAAACTGCTTAAAGAAAACGCACTTCCGCTGGACACCAGAAGCGGAAGCAGCTTTTCAGGAGATTCGGTCACGCCTGATCGAACTCCCAACACTTACAGCACCACAAGCGGGAGAGGAGTTAATCCTATACCTTTCCGCAACAGATAGAGCAACCGGGGCAGTCCTGCTAGTGGAACGAAAAGGCATCCAGATGCCAATCTATTATGTTAGCCGTGTACTAACAGACGTAGAAACCCGGTACTCTACCCTCGAAAAATTAGTCTTAGCACTTATACACGCTTCACGCAGGTTAAGACGATATTTCCAGGGCCACCCAATCACCATTCTCACCAACTTCAAACTCTCAAACGTTCTAGGCAAACCCGAATTATCGGGACGTCTAGCCAAATAGGCAATTGAATTGGGAGAATATGCAATTAAGTACAAGCCAAGACCAGCCATAAAAGGCCAGGTCCTGGCCGATTTTATTGCAGAAGTCCCCGCTTCGCGGGAGAAAGAGTGCCAGGAGGAGGCTCAACCCTCCCCAGCACAGGACATCAATGATGTCTGGCGACTCTACACTGATGGAGCAGCCAGTAGCGAGGGTTCAGGCGCAGGGTTAAAATTATCCAACCCAGCAGGCCAAGAATATACTTACGCTATTCGGTTGGATTTTCCAAGTACGAATAACGAAGCCGAATATGAAGCATTCTTGGCCGGATTGAGAATTGCGCGTAAGATGGGAGTGAAAAACTTGGAAGCCCACGTGGATTCCATGCTGGTGGCCAACCAAATAAATGGGACGTACACGGCTGTGAACGACACAATGGCCCTGTACCTCGCCCAGGCAAAAACCCTTATGCGTGATTTTAATGATTGTAAAGTCATACACGTCAAGCGCAGCGAAAACAAATCTGCGGATGCGTTAAGCAAGCTTGCATCACTAGCCTTCACCCACTTGGGAAAGGACATCCGCATTGAACTCCTCGAAGCACCATCAGTCCCGCACAAGGAAATTTGTGTCATCCAAACCGGTACAGAAACGTGGATGACACCAATAATAAATTACCTTGCAGCAGGAACACTACCAGAGTCAAAAACACAGGCAAGAAAACTACGCTGTAAAGCACTGAATTATCAACTCATCGATGACACCCTTTACAGACGTAACTTTCTTGGCCCACTCTTAAGATGCGTGGACAACCAAGATGCTGACTACCTCCTAAGGGAAGTACACGAAGGCATCTGTGGAGTTCACGCAGGTCCCCGCGCTGTTGTGGCTAAGCTGAACAATGCGGGATACTTTTGGCCAGGGATGCATATGGATGCACTGGCATACACCAGAAAATGCAGGTCTTGCCAGCTTTACGCACCCAACACGCATCGCCCGAAGAATGAACTTGTTCCAGTCACTTCTTCGTGGCCATTTCAGAAGTGGGCCATCGATGTGACAGGCCCATTTCCCACAGCAGCAGGAAATGTTCAGTTCCTAGTAGTAGCCATCGACTACTTCACCAAGTGGATAGAAGCAAAACCTTTAGCCCAAACAACCGCAAAACATATCAAAAAATTTATTTGGGAATTTATTATTTGTCGTTTTGGACTTCCACAGAATTTGGTGAGCGATAATGGCACCAACTTTCCTGACAAGAAGCTACAGCAGTGGCTGAAAGAACTTCAAATCACCCACACCTTTACCTCAGTGGCACACCCGCAAGGTAATGGTGAGGTGGAAAGAGCAAACAAGAGCATCGTCGATGAAATAAAGAAAAGACTCTTGGAACACAGATCCGGCTGGGTGGACGAACTTCCGCACGTCCTTTGGGCAAACAGAACGCTGAAAAAGGCCAGTACGGGGGAAACCCCGTTCAGTCTCACTTATGGCACTGAAGCCATGGTCCCGGTCGAAATTGGTTTACCCTCACCAAGGGTCTTGATCCAGCCAGAAGACAATGATGCGGAAAGACGGTTAGACCTTATGCTAACCGAGGAACGCAGAGACTTAGCCGCAGTGCGTGAAGAGAATTACAAACGACAAATGCAAAAGTACTACAACACGCGGGTAAAACTCTGCAACTTCAATGAAGGAGACTACATACTGCGTAACAACGAGGCTTCGAACCAAGAACGCCCAGGAAAGCTGGCCCCGGTCTGGGAAGGGCCATACGTTATCAAACAAGTTCTGGGAAAGGGCGCATACCGGCTCGAAAGGCTCGATGGCACTCCCATCCCAAGAACATGGAATGGAGCTCAATTACGCAAATGTTATATGTAGATCAATTCCAAACTTGTAAAGAAAAGGCCTAAGAGCCACTTCTAATGGAAATGATTCTCCTTTCACAATGTGTTGATAGCCTTACCTTTAACTTATGAACTTCCCATGTGCCGGTATTCACCGCATCAACGTGGGAAGAAGTAAGTAGTTGCGTGTGGAAGGCGGCAAAACCCGCATAAACACAACGCTAAAAATGGTAAAAAGTTCTAAGGAAAACCTACACGCAGGTCAGATGTAAGTAAAGTTTAGCCATCCTTGTAAGTGCAAGTGACGGTCTTACCCGCACAATCACGAACAAGGAAGCAAAACTTCAACCTATCATCTACCACGTTCAAAGGTTAACTTACTCTGAACACTTTGAAAATTTCAAAGGAAAAGATGAGGTAAACTTCCACGCAGGTTAAATGTAAGTTTAGCCATCCTACTAAGTGCAAGTGACGGTCCTACCCGCACAATCATGAAAGAGTAAGCAAAACAAACTTATAATTTACCACGTCAAAAAGTTAACTTATCTAAGTACTAAAGAAATTGCTAAGTGTAAACATGCGTAAAATAAACAAGGAAAAGGACAAACACATTCTTTATTTCATCGAAACTTGAATATTACAAACATTGCTGGGTGTATACCCGCATACAAAAGAAATACAAAAGCAAATATCTACACTAGTGGTGGAAAGGGATCTTCTGGATCATGCTTCAGGGCCACTTCCACTTGGACCCGCACCATCAGCAGAGTGTGGCGGTTCAAGGAAAGCTCTAAGGACAGCAAGCCCATCATCAGCAGCAGCAATTTCATTCACCTTCTCCACCACCGGATGCGGGAAGGCAGCATACTGGTTCACTGCTTGGTCGTAAATAGTTTCAGTATCCGCATTATACAAAGGGAAGTTGGAAGGCGGGACGCCTTTCTCAGCAAACCCTAGACCAAGCAGGAAGCCGGTCCGTTCCCCATCCTCATGAGAAGCGTTGAGGGCTGCGCTCATAGCATCGTCGTAAGATGTCTCTGAAAAGACCCGATGCACAACCTACAAAGAAAATGTACAAGTGTAAGAAACTTTTCTGTCACAAAGGAAAGCGTGAAGACAAAGCTAAAATACCTGAGGCAACGCTTCTCGAAGAAGCCATTCCTTGGCAACCAGAGCTTCTTGAAGGGCGGCTTGAGCTTGGGTGCAGGCGCGTTCGGCTTCGCTCTTATTAAGATTGGCAAGAAGCACATCCTTTGCAGCGGCCTCTTCAACACCCTTAAGCTTCCGCTCGGTGTGCGCAAGCATGCCCCTCTGGTCCAGGATCTCTTGAAGCTTCTTTGCATCCTCCATAGCCAAGGCATCATGAGCCTGTTGAAGAGCCTCTAATTTGGCTTTAAGTTCTTCATTCTCCAGGCGGAGAGGCTCAGCAACAGCTTCAGCCTTGGTGGCCCTCTCGGTCGCGTTCCTCGCAGTCTCCTTAGCTAGCCGAAGCTGTTAGTTAACAGCTTGGGCAGCCTTGGAGCGGGCCTCGAGTCGTGCTTGAACCTCAACCTCGAGGGCCTTGAAGGCCTTATCCTTCTCCGCAGCCATTGCGGTTAGTTTTTGGTTCTCCTCCTGGAGAGCACGCGCCTGAGATACTTCTTTAACGCGAGCTGCTTTCAACTTGTCGTTTTCACGACAAAGCAGCTCGACGCGTGGCTGCATCCGGGCCAGGAGAACCCGAAGCTCGTTGGTTAGCCTAC
The DNA here is from genome assembly GCF_021521415.1 of Bidens hawaiensis. NCBI lineage: Eukaryota > Viridiplantae > Streptophyta > Magnoliopsida > Asterales > Asteraceae > Bidens > Bidens hawaiensis. The sequence continues at coordinate 46,568 of NW_027498211.1, read as the reverse complement.
CCTCCTGGTAGCTAACCATGGCTTCCCCCAACGCACCATGGGGAGCAGCGTGGCGAGCCCAGTCCACGCACTCCACAGGTGTGCGAAGGGTTGTTCCTCGGCGAATGTTCCATCTTGGAACATACACTTCATTGGAATCCGACACTGCAAAAGAAACAAAGCAGTTAGGAAAAGATGACAAAAGAAAAAAAAAATGTATAAAGGCCAAAAGAACCCTACGCACCTGTAGGGTCGATCACAGGCCGATAGCCACCGAACCCATCACCTGAACCTAAGGGAAATCCATCCAAAAGGTCAGGCAGATGGGAAGGTAACAAAGATTGGCGAGAAGCCTCGCGCATACCTGAAGGTTCGGCCGTCGAGGCCGATGGCGGAGGCGGCACGGTTTCCGCCGCAGTAGATGGCGGAGGCATGGTATCCGCCGCGGTCGCCGCCGTGGAGTCAGCAGCAACAGTAACCGCCGGCTCCGTGAAGGATGCTGTAAAAATCGCACTCACGGCCGGCGGTGACGTCATCTCGGCTGGAACAGTCGGCTCAAAGGAGGGAGCAACTGGACCAGCGGATGCAGGCGCAGGCGCCTGGGTCGACGCCTCAGGTAGGCTGACCGAGCCTACCGTCATTGGCGGAGAGGTACTCCTCTGCGCTCCACCCTGGAATGTGTCAACATCCACGCCTGCACAAGAAGATAAGTTTCAATAAATTTATAGTGATAAATCTACAAAGATAAGGACGTTTGTACTTACGGGTTTTCTTGAGCCTGAACGTACGGACGGGCGGGGACGAGCCCGATGGAGCCGGTCTCTTGATGCCGGTCACCGTCGTCGTCGTTGGTTCTCCGGAGGCAACAGTCGTAGCCTCCGGAGCAGTGGTCTTCTCACCACCGGGGTTCCCCGCCACCTCTTCACTATCTGACTCAGTGTCAGATAGAAGCACTGGATCGGCTGTGGAGGCCACCTTCTCCTTCCCCTTTCCGCCGGCAGCTTTCCTCTTCCGCACCAGCGAAGGACCATCTGCGGATTCCTCAGAAGAAGGGATGTCATGAATTCCGGCAGCGGGTACAGCATTGAGGGATTGAGGATAGAATATCGCCTTACCTGGCCGCCGGTGGCTCAGGATCTCGTGGCCCAGCGGATAGACCTCCACAAACCGATCCGCCGTTTGTTCCAGGATGGGCAACTCGCCCTCGTCTAGAGCACGAGTACCCATCCGCGCGGGACCGTCAGCTTCCCGCGGGTACAGGAGCGACTCCAAATCGTTCCCCTCTGAAAGAAAAGAAACAGTTAGAAGACAAACTCGTATCAGCAAAAAAGACAAAACATACCATAAGGAATAGAGTTCAAACCGTTTTCGAGAAGGATGGGAACCTGAGACGCCTCCTTCCACACCCGGCTCATCCCCAACATCACCATCCCGGACTCCGCAAACAGGTAAACCGGAGATTGGACCAGGGATATCTTCGAGAACCATTCCGCCTCCTGGTAGTTGGTGGCGTGAAGGCTCGGAATTGCTTGGCCATTTTTAAACTTCATGGCAAGGGGGACGGCGCGGGCGGATATGTAGAAGAACTCCCGCTTCCACGATCGGAGACTGCGCTCGGTCGCGCAAATCTTTAAACCCTTAATACGGGTTGTCAGGGTGTAACACCCCTGGATGCACCTCCAAGTGTAGAAGGTCATCAGGCGGTCCACATGGGGCTCGATGCCCAAAATCCGGCACACCCACTCGAAGTGGCGAATCTTGGCGATCGCCATGGGGTGCAACTCGGTCAGATGAACACCGTGCCTCTCAAGGACACGGTAAACAAACTTTGTCAATGGGAACCTAAGATTCCCATAGACAAAGAATGCTGCATAAACCCCGATCTTGCCTCTGGGGGCATCGTACACGGTCTGATGGGGTTCAGGAAACTCAGGCTCGAGAGGATCGAGCATGAACTTCCTAACAACATACCGGTACTGATCGCCGGGCAGAGCACACTGGCACTCGCCAGCAGTCCTCCTATCATCGGTTGTAGACTCGAAATCATGTGAAGACATCTTGCAGAAGGAAGAAGAAAACGATTTCAAATGAATGCTCGACTGAATAGAGGAGTATTCACCAGAAATCGCTGTAAAGATGAAGAGAAAATGTGAAAGTGTGAATTGGAAAGGATCCTCCACCCCCTTTATATACTAATCGCAATTAATGCGGTGAATTTAATGCGGAGGAGAGAGAAATCGAAGGTGCAATGAAACTATGACGCGTGGCAAAAAGCAAGCTGGCAACAGCTGTCAAAAGGACGCGTGCCAGTAATTTTGCGGCCACGCGCCCGAAAAATCGCGCCCACGCGCCTGAAAAAGCGTCTGGAATGACCATGTACTGTCACGTCACCATAACTTCCTACACGTCCTGACACAGTCAGAAGAAACCGTCGCACGACGTTTCAGAGGTTTGGACTGTTCTTATCTTTCCACCAACCCTTCGAATTTCAAAAAATTCAAAAAGATTCAAAAAAGTAAGCGGGAAAATATCCCTTACCTTGGCAAACAAGTAACCATGAGCCGGGTGCGGGTACAGCGTTAAGGCAAAACCCTTCGCATACCTAGCACCCGCAGGGAATTGAAGCCAAGAATAACTTGGCAAACAAGTAACCATAAGCCGGGTGCGGGTACAGTGTTAAGGCAAAACCCTTCACATACCTAGCACCCGCAGGGAATTAAAGCCAAGAATACCTTGCCAACTATAAGACAGGTGCGGGTACAGTGTTAAGGCAAAACCCTTCACATACCTAGCACCCGCAGGGAATGGACCCCAGTACCTTGGAAGTAAAGTAACCGTAAGACGAGCGCGGGTAGTGTTAAGGCAAAACCCTTCATATACCTAGCGCCCCGCAGAGAATTGAAACCAAGAAGGATCTTCTGGGCAATGCTTGCGGATAGAAGAATAACATCCCCGCATAACGGGAACGTCGAGAATTATATTGTTTGAAACTCCGTGATGGAATTGGTGGTCTTAGCATAATTGATCACTATGTTGAAAACCACCAGAACCCCATGGAGACTATATACAAGTAAGACTCAACGCTCATGACTTGCGAGAAGGTTACATACCTACCCGCAACATACCCAAAGATCAAGCAAAAAAATCGGGAATTTTTGCAAGTGACATTAGGAAACCCGCGGGAAGAATCCCCACGGAGAACCTTAAAACTAAAAACCCTTTTCAAAACCCCTTGCTTAAAATCCAAAAGTTCACCTCACTTTATTAAACATTCATGAGAAGAACATTGGACTGGGGGGACTTGAAGAGGTAGGTCCCAGCAGAGCCCAGTTGGTCCCGCAAGACTCACCTTGAACAGGGACGTCTGCGCAAAGGCCATCTGCTCCCGCAGGACCCACCACGCTCAGAGAACCTTACGCGCAGTACGCAAGCTGTATACGCAGGGAAAGCCTCCCAATGGTGAAGTACCCAGCCTGTTCCCGCAGTTGCGGATACAAGCCATCAGGGAAGGCTACCCGCAGACAGCAGGGCTACACGCACAAGACAATAGCTACTTCAGTAGTCACATGAAGGAATGAGCAAGGCGGGAACAATCCCGCCAAAATGAGCCAGTCCGTATGATTCTGAAAGATCTTTTGTACTATACCTACCAAGGTATGGATAGGACAGACAATCTTTCAAGAACAGCCCATGAGCCAATCACAGGGTGACAGCTCACCGACAACAGTACGAGGAGGAGCACCCTCTAGTACTGTTTGTCACTATTAGCCGCTGCCTACTCACCAACCCTTACTGTGGGGCATGCGCAGCCTACAGTTGGTGGAATAGTGTTACTGTTGGCCGTAACCTATTCACCAACCAGCATGGCCTGCGTACAGTCCACAGTAGGTGGGACGTGCATAATCTACAGTTGGTGGAATAGTGCAGCCGACTTTGTTACTGTTGGCCGTAACCTACCCACCAACCAGTATGGCCTGTGCATAGTCCACTGTTGGTAGAACAGGAATACTATTCAGCCGGCTGTACCTTCTAGGAAACCTACCTTCGGCTATAAATACTCCAACATTTTGGAATGGTAAGATCATCTGCTATCCTGTTATCTAGCAAATCTCTTAATATACACTTATATTCAGAGCAATCTAGTCTGATTCTCACGCCGGAGGGTGGTCACAAGGAGGAACCCCCCCCCCTTCTCAGTGACGAGCTTACGGTGTTTGTTTTGCAGGTCCCCTGAAGAACAATTGTCTCTGTTTGACCTCATTCTCGTGGGAAACATTACTTAACCCCCAGATTATCTATAATCTGCACCGGGTCACTTAGTGTTTCTTCAATACCATGTAACATAATTTGCATAATCAACCATAACAATGTCTATCATTACAATTTGTGCAATAACAGTATCTTGCTCTAACACTATAATTCCAATAATTCCCCAAATTACCCTTTTTACACTAGAATTCATGTAGCCTAACAAAAAACATACCCGTTGTAATTGAGATTTGTAAGGCTTGGTCATCACATAGACAGTGCTACAAAAAAGAAAACAAGCAGATGTATGATAAAATATATCATAAAAGATTGATTAACAAACAGAAAATGAGTATTGTGATGTAAGTTGTCACCCGTGCCGCATCGCGCGTGTTACGAACTAGTGTGTATATATATATATATATATATATTGTTAGGTTAAAATAAAAACTCATTTAAGTTGTGAAAACTCTAGAAACCTATTTTTAACAATAAGTTTTTAATTAAAGTTTGAATCTTATGGTCCATAATAAAGTTAATAAAAAATGTAAATACAAAAATAACTTTTTCTCTCTCCTGAAAACATATATAAAAGTTAGTAAAAAAATGTTAAAAAATAGTAAAATAATTTTTTTTTATTTTTCGATATTTTGTGTTAAATGTATCATCATATATTACATGTTAAAAAAACAAAAAAACGATGTTACAAAAGGTTTTCACGGGTTTTAACAACTCAAGTGGGTTTTCATTATATACTTCTCCTATGTATGTATGTATGGATGGATGGATGTATGTACGTACGTACGTACGTATGTATGGTGGGTTTAAATGAAAACTTATCTTAAAGAAAAAACGTAAAACTCCTAAAGAATTACTTTTAAATTTAATATATATATATATATGTGTGTATTGTTAGTTTTTTTTCTTCCATTCTTCTTATATGTTGATATTGTTCCGAAACAAAAAACCCTCGTCGGTAACATTGTCGGTGTAGTGCATACGTTCAATATTGTGTATCGCATATATGCAAGAGTTTTATGTTGAATAGAATAGAACACTATTGCATATATATTTGATACACACTATTGTATATATGGAATATAAGACTATTGCACACATCCAATACACACTAGTGTGTATGTATAATATAGCACTAATGCACATATGCACTACATCAACTTTTATTTATTTTTATATTTTTTTACATATCATATAACACTATTGCATATATACAATACACACTGTTGAATATATGCAATTAAACACTATTGAGCATATAAAACACACACTAATGCACATATGCACTACATCAACTTTTATTTACTTAATTTTATATTTTTTTTTTCATATAATACAACACTATTGCACATATACAATACATTCTATTATATGCAAAACACTATTGAGCATATAAAACACACACCAATGCACATCTGTAAGATAAAAGTATTGCATAGTATTACATATATGTGCTACATCAACTTTTTTCCAGTGAAGAGTAACAAAATATAAGAAGGATGAAAGAAAAAAATTAAAAATATTTTTAGGAGTTTTTAAGTTTTCTCTCTAAGGAGAAGTTTTCTCTTGATCCTTTCCCATATATATATATATATATATATATATATATATATATATATATATATATAAAATGAAAACCCACTTGATTTATGAAAACTCTAAAAACTCATTCTCAACCACATGTTTTTAATTAATGTTTAAATCTTATAGTCCACAATGAAAGTGAATAAAAAATGTAAATATAAATATAACTTTTTCTTTCTCCTGAAAACATATATAAAAATTAGTAAAAAAATGTTAAAAAATAGCAAAACATTTTTTTTTTATGTTTCGATGTTTTGTATTAAATGTTACAACATATATTACATATAACAAAAAAAAACGATGTTACATAGGGTTTTCGCAACTCAAGTGGGTTTTCATTTTACATATATATATATATATATATATATATGGGGCTCGGATTTTCAGTATCCTCAGCAAATATTATATTCATAACAACTCCAAGATGCGGTATCCTCCAATTGTAAGGCCCCGTTACCGGTAGCCCTACTTTCGTGTTGGATTTACTCATAAACACAGTTCTAAATATCAGAGTTAATTAAAACATTTACGCGGAATATAAAACTTTCATAAAATATTACATAATTCATAACTTGTCTCAAAACATCCTTTGTCTTTCAACATTAAAGCATTAAAATCAAAACATCATAAGTCTTCAGACGCCAGACTCTTGTTCAATGCCACGTGTCTCCTCAAGCGAGCTGCCTCATCCTACTCACCTGCGTGCATACTAAAAGTTAGCTACACTGAGTGAGTTCTAGTTAATCATACACTATACAATACACATAAACTTATATTCTTTCATACTTTCATTCTTTCTTTTGTATTAACTTACCTTCATATCTTACGTTATAAAGAGCATTACGCCCTACATTCCTCGAGTATTATTAGGGCTCGGTACCCTCCTTCCTCGAGTATTATTAGGGCTTGGTACCCTCCTTCCTCGAGTATTATTAGGGCTCGGTACCCTCCTTCCTCGAGTATTATTAAGGCTCGGTACCCTCTTTCCACGAGTATTATAGGGCTCAGTTTCCCTCTTTCCACGAGTATTATTAGGGCTCGGTTTCCCTCTTTCCTCGAATATTAGTAGGGTTCGGTTCCCTAGTTCTCGAATATTAGTAGGGTTCGATTCCCTCTTCGTTACCATACAACCATACATCATACCTCGAGTATTATTAGGGCTCGGTACCCTTTTCGTAACCATACAACCATACATTATCATTTCTTTCTTCTATTATCTCTATCTTGTTCATACACATAAACATACATAACATACTTACCTTATACATAGCGTTACAACCTGACAGTACGTGCAATATCCGAAGATCGTTCACGTACCATCAAGCAATCATTCATACATTTCACATTATCCACATAAGGCATACACTTATCTCTTAGGATAAGTGTATTAACAAACATATTGAGTATGCACACAGCCCCGAAAACGTAACACATAAATGGGGCTAGAAACTCACCTGAACACGGTTACGTTCACCGTTAATCGTAATCCCTTTCTTCAGTTGTGCACGGCTGACTGTATAACAAGTATACGTATCAATTAACTATCACTTCTCATAATGTATTTCTATCTTTATATGACCCACAACGAACGGGAGTCCGGGGGCAGCGCCCCTGGCAGCGGGGTCTAGGGGCGGCAGCCCCTAGCAGGGTCCAAGGGGCAGAGCCCCTGGCTGGGGTCGAGCTGCCAGGTCAGCTTGGAAAAATTTTATTTCCATTAACTGTCTTAACACATTTTTCATTAGGTTTTTAATTTATTTTCTAATCGAACTTGGCTTTAGGCGAAGTTAAACTTTAGGCGAACTTAGCTTTAGGCGAAGTTAAACCTTAGGCGAACTTAGCTTTAGGCGAAGTTAAACCTTAGGCGAACTTAGGTTTAGGCGAAGTTGTCATCAGCCGAACTTAGCTTTAGGCAAAGTTAAGCCTCAGGCGAACTTAGCTCTAGGCGAAGTTGTCATCAGGCGAACTTAGCTTTAGGCGAAGTTGTCATCAGCCGAACTTAGCTTTAGGCGAAGTTAAGCCTCAGGCGAACTTAGCTCTAGGCGAAGTTGTCATCAGGCGAACTTAGCTTTAGGGGAAGTTGCCATCAGGCGAACTTAGCTTGCAGGCGAAGTTCATCAGGCGAACTTGGCTTGCAGGCGAAGTTCATCGCTTTGAAGGCGAAGTTGCCCAGATGAAGGCGAAGTTGCCCAGATAACCGCAGTTTCGGTTTCTGTCCAACATTTCGAGCGATTTTAACACACTTGTTAAGGTTCAACATCACCCACTACGCTTCCCGACCATTTTCGGTCGTTTATACACTAAAAGCTCGGATCTTTAAACTTCAAAGATCAAGAATCATACCTTTTTGAGCTTGTTTGGGTCTTGTTTATTTGCTTAATCACAACTAGTCTCTCTCTCTCTCACACTCTCGGATCTCGCCTCTCTCTTCCGGCCGCCGGCGGTTGAGGTGTGTGGTGTGCGTGTTTTGGAAGTGTTAGAGAGTATGGTAAAAATGAAGATATTTTGTGATTTTGGGGGTATTTATATCCCTGAAATCCCATTCTCATTTAACCCATCTCAATTAATCCAAGTCCAAGACCCGCTCCTTACCCGATATTAATTAATTACGCGAAATCACTAAACATAACTTCCTTTATTCGTCATTAAAATTTTAGGATGTTACAAGTCTCCCCTCCTTAAAGAGGTTTCGGGGACGTCCCCGAAACCTAACTATTACATAAACAAACTAGGGTAAAACTTGCGCATTTCATCCTCGGCTTCCCAAGTAGCATCTGATCCCTTGCGGTGTTTCCATATCACTTTTACCAAGGGTATAATCTTGTGACGAAACTGCTTCTCCTTGCGATCAACGATCTCTATCGGTTGCTCGATGTAGTTCAATTGTTCATCAACCTCAATGTCCATTAATGGCACGTGAGACGTGTCATCAGCTAGACACTTCCTCAGATGAGAAACATGGAAGGTTGAATGAATTCCTTCTAACTCATCGGGTAAATCCAATTTATAAGCTACTTCACCCACACGACCTACAATCTTGAACGGTCCAATGTACCTCGGACTCAACTTTCCTCTTTTCCTAAAACGGATAATTCCTTTCCAAGGCGAGACCTTAAGCATCACATTGTCACCAACGTTGAACTCAATTGGTCGTCGCCGCTTATCTGCATAAGACTTTTGTCTGTCTTGAGCGGCTTTCATTCTTGCTTTGATCTGATCGAACTTTGAAGACGTTTCTTGAACCACTTCTAGGCTTCCCATTTCTTTCTGACCAATCTCACCCCAACACACCGGGGTTCTACATCGTCTACCGTAAAGCATCTCAAACGGTGGCATACCAATACTTGAATGGTAACTGTTGTTATAGGAGAACTCTGCCAGGTGCAGATGATCATCCCAACTTCCACCAAAATCTAAAACACAAGCACGTAGCATATCCTCAAGGGTTTGGATCGTCCTTTCAGACTGTCCATCAGTTTGAGGATGATACGCCGTACCGATGTTCAACCTCGTCCCCATAGCTTCATGGAATTTCTTCCAAAACCTCGAAGTAAACCGTGTATCTCTATCAGACACGATCGACAACGGTATTCCATGCTTGGTTACAACTTCTTTAATGAACAAGCTTGCTAACATTTCTGACGAGATGGCCTCTCGTATGGGCAGAAAGTGAGCACTCTTGGTCAAACGGTCCACAATCACCCAGATGGTATCATGTTGCTTAGCTGTACGAGGTAGCTTAGTTATGAAATCCATGGTGATGTGTTCCCATTTCCACTCAGGTATCTCTAGCGGTTGCATCTTCCCATAAGGCTTTTGGTGCTCGGCTTTGACTTGTAAGCAAGTTAAGCACTTACTAACATAATCCACTACATCATTCTTCATTCCTGGCCACCAGTAATCTCTTTTCAAGTCTTGGTACATCTTTGTAGCTCCAGGATGGATTGAGTACCTTGACTTATGAGCTTCATCTAAGATTCGACTTCTAAGATCACCATAGCGTGGGATCCACATACGGTCGAACCTAGTTTTAACTCCATGAGTGTTTTCCATCAACTCGTCTTGCTGGCCATAAATCCTTTCTTTCTTTACTAACCCTTCATCTACTAACACCTCCGACTGCACCTTGACGATTTCTTCAAAAAGACTTGGGTTCATGATCAACTTGTAGGACTTCACTGTTGCAAGAACTTCCTCATTCTTACGACTTAGCGCATCAGCGACCACGTTAGCTTTACCGGGGTAATACTTAATCTCACAGTCGTAATCCTTTATCAATTCTAACCATCTTCTCTGCCTCATGTTCAATTCTTTCTGCTCGAAGAAGTACTTTAAACTCTTATGATCTGTATAGATAGTACACTTAGTACCGTACAGATAATGCCTCCATATCTTAAGAGCATGCACTACAGCTGCTAACTCCAAATCATGCGTCGGATAAGTACTCTCATGGACCTTCAACTGTCTAGACGCGTAAGCTATCACCTTCCCTCGTTGCATTAACACGCAACCTAACCCTTGATGCGAGGCATCAGCACAAACGACGAAATCCTCGTCACCATCGGGTAGAGCAAGGATTGGAGCTTGCGTGAGTCTCTTCTTTAATTCTTCAAAGGCTTCTTCTTGAAACTTTCCCCAACTGAATACTATCGACTTTCGGGTCATACCGGTCAGCGGTGCGGCTATCTTGGAGAAACCTTCGATGAATCTCCTATAGTAGCCAGCTAACCCTAGGAAGCTTCGTATATCAGTCGGATTCTGCGGAGTCTTCCAATTCGTTATCGCTTCAATCTTAGCTGGGTCCACGGTAATTCCTTCCGGATTAATCACGTGACCTAAAAATTGCACTTCTCTTAACCAGAACGCGCACTTCGAAAACTTGGCATACAACTTCTCTTTCTTCAGAGTCTCCAATACCTCTCTCAGATGCTCAGCATGGTCAGACTCGTTCTTTGAATAAATCAATATATCGTCAATGAAGACGATAACCGACTTATCCAACATCGGCCGACACACCCTATTCATCATGTCCATAAATGCTGCAGGAGCATTTGTTAGACTGAATGACATTACGAGGAACTCGTAGTGTCCATACCGCGTTCGGAACGCTGTCTTAGGGATGTCTGCCTCCTTCACCTTCAGCTGATGGTAGCCTGATCTGAGATCTATTCGTGAGAACCAACTTGAACCTTGCAGTTGGTCAAACAGATCATCAATCCTTGGCAAAGGATATCTATTCTTTACCGTAAGCTTATTCAACTCACGATAGTCTATGCACATTCTCATACTTCCATCCTTCTTTTTCACGAACAATACTGGTGCGCCCCACGGGGAAAACACTTGGTCTTATGAAACCTTTGTCGAGGAGTTCTTGCAATTGGGACATCAATTCTTTCATCTCGGACGGTGCTAGACGGTAAGGCGCTTTTGCGACAGGTTGGGCTCCTGGTATTAACTCTATCCGAAATTCTATCTCTCGCTCCGGTGGCAACCCCGGAAGATCCTCAGGGAATACTTCTGGGTAGTCGCGCACAATAGGAACATCTTTTATTTCTTTCGTCTCGGCCGTAGCGTTGACGACATACGCCAGGTAGGCACAACACCCTCGCCTTAGCAAACCCTCGGCTTTTATCATTGAAATGACATTAAGTCCAGAACTTTCCTTATCACCATAAACCGTCACCGCACTACCATCCAAGGACTTTAACCTTATTATCCTACTCTTACATACTATCTGAGCCTCAAACTCAGACAACCAATCCATCCCCAAAACCACATCGAACCCTTCTAAGGTCATAACATATAAGGTAACAGAGAACTCATGTCCCTCCAATTCTATCCTACAGTCCTTAACCATTTTCATTATTTTAACCGAAGTGTCACTAGCGGTTTCTACTATAAGAGTCTCAGACACTCGGCAACATTTCATTTTAGCTAGTTTACTAAATGGTGTGGCTACGAAACTTTTGTTTGTGCCCGAATCAAATAATACAGTAGCGGAAACACCGTTCACTAGAAACGTACCTGTGACAACATCCGGAATCTGCTTGGCTTGTTCTTGGGTCAGCATGTAGGCTCTAGTTCTTGGCCTAGCTTGATCGGCATTTTTCCTTCCACTACCTCCAGCTTCACTCTCGGTACACTCCCTAGCAAAGTGACCTGTCTTACCACACTTGTAGCATGCAGGCTTAGAACTGCACTCATGAGCATAATGACCTGCCTTCCCACACTTGTAGCAAACATTCGACCCAAATCTACATTCTCCGGCATGAATCTTTCCACACTTATGACATGTATCCGAACCCTTTCCCCACCTACACTCACCACCGTGTGCCTTGCCACAGGTCTTGCACGACCTGTTCTCCCAAACTCTCGGCTGCTTGTTCTTAGGGTTCCACATCTGGGTACCGGGTCGTTTAGCAGGAGCGACCCATTTCTTTTCTTTCTTCTCGTCTCCCACCACCACATCATCCGCAGTCAAGTCTGCATAGACCATTTCTGTGAGTTCGACAGCAGAATCGAAAGTAGCAGGTTTACTTGTCCTGACTAACATGCGGACTCTATGTGGTAATCCCCTCACGTAACACTTGATCCTTTTAGCCTCAGTGTTGACCATATCGGGCACCAACCTAGACATTCGATTGAACTCGGTGGTGTACTCACGATGTGTCATTGTCCCAGCTTTCAAGTTTATGAACTTCATCTCCGCCCTTTCAACCTCGGCGTCAGCACAGAACTTCATCATCACCAACTCCGTCAGATCGTCCCATTTCATCTCCTTGATCTCTTCACGGGTCTTCCTCTGCTCCACACTCTCCCACCAATACATAGCCTCATCCTCGAATGATTGAGTAGCATAACCTACCGCTTGATCGGGACGGCACTCGCTAATGCGGATAACCTTATCCAGGGCGGTTATCCACTGAAGAGTAGCGATTGCGTCTCCTAAACCAGTCAGCTTAGGCGGGTTACAACCTTTGAAGGACTTATAGTTGCAACCGCCTCGGCCCCTCTTCCTATCATCATCTTTCACAGACCTTACCTCACTTGAGTCACCCCTTTCCCTCTCGTCATCCTTTCTACCATTACCACCGGCCCCTTCAACAGTTCTTTCACGGCTTCCAGCAGACCTTCCCGGGGTAATATTCTTCACAGCAGTGGCCACAGCTTGAACAATAGCTGCTTGAATGGCGGGATCCAGTTGAACTCCTTCATTGTTTTCCGGGTTTCTTCCAGCTGCGCTTCCTTCAGCTTCGGTGTTGGAAGCTGTCTCAACCGAAGGTTGCTGGACACGACGAGGCCTGCCACGTCGTCCAGTGCGACCTCCAGCTCCAACAATGTCTCCAGCTCCAGCCATTGTATTCTAAGGGGAAAACACAAACATCATCACTCAAGGAACTATTTAGTACAAGGATAGCAAGGCTAACAGGTAATAACAGTGGCCAGCTGTGACTAGCTGATCACGTTGCTTTCCGTGTCCTATACACTTCCCTTTATGAGTCTATTTGTGCTGGTTCTACTTAAGCAGTTAGCCTAATCAACAATCAATTATTCCTATCCCTGCCGTTCACGTATCTTTTCTTTCTCATTAACATATATTATTTAATTATACACTTTACCTTTACTGATCTTGCTTGAGCGACACATGGCATTCTTGAACTGGCATCTTCTTTCCTTTCTTACTTAAATCCCATTCTCTGTTCGAGTCTAAGCATGTAGGATGCTTAAATCTCTCGAACTTATGCTCTGATACCAACTTGTAAGGCCCCGTTACCGGTAGCCCTACTTTCGTGTTGGATTTACTCATAAACACAGTTCTAAATATCAGAGTTAATTAAAACATTTACGCGGAATATAAAACTTTCATAAAACATTACATAATTCATAACTTGTCTCAAAACATCCTTTGTCTTTCAACATTAAAGCATTAAAATCAAAACATCATAAGTCTTCAGACGCCAGACTCTTGTTCAATGCCACGTGTCTCCTCAAGCGAGCTGCCTCATCATACTCACCTGCGTGCATACTAAAAGTTAGCTACACTGAGTGAGTTCTAGTTAATCATACACTATACAATACACATAAACTTATATTCTTTCATACTTTCATTCTTTCTTTTGTATTAACTTACCTTCATATCTTACGTTATAAAGAGCATTACGCCCTACATTCCTCGAGTATTATTAGGGCTCGGTACCCTCCTTCCTCGAGTATTATTAAGGCTCGGTACCCTCTTTCCACGAGTATTATTAGGGCTCGGTTCCCCTCTTTCCACGAGTATTATTAGGGCTCGGTTTCCCTATTTCATCGAATATTAGTAGGGTTCGGTTCCCTAGTTCTCGAATATTAGTAGGGTTCGATTCCCTCTTCGTTACCATACAACCATACATCATACCTCGAGTATTATTAGGGCTCGGTACCCTTTTCGTAACCATACAACCATACATTATCATTTCTTTCTTCTATTATCTCTATCATGTTCATACACATAAACATACATAACATACTTACCTTATACATAGCGTTACAACCTGACAGTACGTGCAATATCCGAAGATCGTTCACGTACCATCAAGCAATCATTCATACATTTCACATTATCCACATAAGGCATACACTTATCTCTTAGGATAAGTGTATTAACAAACATATTGAGTATGCACACAGCCCCGAAAACGTAACACATAAATGGGGCTAGAAACTCACCTGAACACGGTTACGTTCACCGTTAATCGTAATCCCTTTCTTCAGTTGTGCACGGCTGACTGTATAACAAGTATACGTATCAATTAACTATCACTTCTCATAATGTATTTCTATCTTTATATGACCCACAACGAACGGGAGTCCGGGGGCAGCGCCCCTGGCAGCGGGGTCTAGGGGCGGCAGCCCCTAGCAGGGTCCAAGGGGCAGAGCCCCTGGCTGGGGTCGAGCTGCCAGGTCAGCTTGAAAAATTTTATTTCCATTAACTGTCTTAACACATTTTTCATTAGGTTTTTAATTTATTTTCTAATCGAACTTGGCTTTAGGCGAAGTTAAACCTTAGGCGAACTTAGCTTTAGGCGAAGTTAAACCTTAGGCGAACTTAGCTTTAGGCGAAGTTAAACCTTAGGCGAACTTAGCTTTAGGCGAAGTTGTCATCAGCCGAACTTAGCTTTAGGCAAAGTTAAGCCTCAGGCGAACTTAGCTCTAGGCGAAGTTGTCATCAGGCGAACTTAGCTTTAGGCGAAGTTGTCATCAGCCGAACTTAGCTTTAGGCGAAGTTAAGCCTCAGGCGAACTTAGCTCTAGGCGAAGTTGTCATCAGGCGAACTTAGCTTTAGGCGAAGTTGCCATCAGGCGAACTTAGCTTGCAGGCGAAGTTCATCAGGCGAACTTGGCTTGCAGGCGAAGTTCATCGCTTTGAAGGCGAAGTTGCCCAGATGAAGGCGAAGTTGCCCAGATAACCGCAGTTTCGGTTTCTGTCCAACATTTCGAGCGATTTTAACACACTTGTTACGGTTCAACATCACCCACTACGCTTCCCGACCATTTTCGGTCGTTTATACACTAAAAGCTCGGATCTTTAAACTTCAAAGATCAAGAATCATACCTTTTTGAGCTTGTTTGGGTCTTGTTTATTTGCTTAATCACAACTAGTCTCTCTCTCTCTCACACTCTCGGATCTCGCCTCTCTCTTCCGGCCGCCGGCGGTTGAGGTGTGTGGTGTGCGTGTTTTGGAAGTGTTAGAGAGTATGGTAAAAATGAAGATATTTTGGGATTTTGGGGGTATTTATATCCCTGAAATCCCATTCTCATTTAACCCATCTCAATTAATCCAAGTCCAAGACCCGCCCCTTACCCGATATTAATTAATTACGCGAAATCACTAAACATAACTTCCTTTATTCGTCATTAAAATTTTAGGATGTTACACCAATGCAACAGGTATCCTAAATGTGTTATATAACTAACAATTTGTTCGCAGACTTTCCTTGTTTACCAGGTCAAATACCGTTGCTATGATCTCCTGAAGACTCGACCGTTTCTAATACATTTGCCGTTATTAGAACGTGGCCGATAAGCGAAACGTGTTAGATTGAATGATTAATGGCTAATTGGATTCGATCTCTTTTTTCCTAAATTATAGGCCATATTGTTAGCTTTATATTTGTATAAATAGAGCCGAACTCGGATCACAACACACACACTTTTTAGCACTCGAGACTTACTAGTACTCGCTTTCATTGTAATCACGATCCGATTAAGCTCCACCACTTGTAATCACATTATTATTAATAAATCGGTGGTGATAGTTTTCACCACCGGGGTTTTTTTTTCTTGTTATCCTATTGATAACAGGTTTTTTCCTCGCAACAAATCTCTGTGTTCAAGCCATATTTACAAGCACCTAGTCCCATTTTACTAATTTGGTTGTAAAATCACACTTGTCAATTTTTGACCAAAACAACTTGGCGCCCACCGTGGGAAAACGGTGCTTCAATCCTTGAAATCCGTTTATTTAATTTTCAATAACTTTTATTCTCTTTACAATGGTCTCACAACCAAAAACCAGTTCGGTCTTTGCTCCGATGGTCACCGCTGCTTCGAATGTCAACCCACGACCTCCACCAGTGCCAAAGAAAAACACTCAGCCTAGAGGAGAACTTCCACCATTAGCGGGATCCTCTACCTGGGTAGACCCGGTTATTTCTTACAATGACATTTTTGCTTTGATGAAACTGATCAAAACACATATAGAGCAACAAGAAAAGACCAACTCAAGGCTATTTAAGGAAATTGAATAGATAAAAAGAAGCCAGGGCAGGAGGCTACTCCAATCATGCTCAGGATTCTTGATTTTGGTTCTCCAGGATCATCCATCCTTCAGAATCCTGGATCCTTGAGGACACAATCAACAAGGACTCCATCTTAGCAGCAATCAGGATACGGAGGAACTTATCTTCCGGTATCCTCGGAATTACCCAGACCAACGAGGCTAGAATCCATCAACACGCAGCCTCATTCAACCATGCTAGCCGACATGTCAGGATTCCCCATGATGTCCTCTGAAGTGCATATCGAGGATGATATCCCTATGCAGACGTCACTTTATCCTGAGGACAACCTCGACGGAGGAACTGGTCGCCAAGGCTCAGGATACCAAAGGAGAGCTGATAACTGAATCCGATATGAATTTGGTTTACCAAAAGGAGAGCTGATAACTCAATCCGATATGAATTTAACATAATATTGTGGCATTTATATGATTATATAATTAGCAGTCATTTAATGTGTTAATTTGTTTTTTTTTGAATTTGAATAATAATTTTGACCCGTTATCAATCAATTTTTAAATCGTGATTGAGAAATTTAAATTTGAGAAATAAATTAATTGAAAAGTTTATAATTATACATTTTTGTTTTTGGTAATGGAAACTAATTTAAACAATTTCCTTAGTTAAACTCAAATTAAATGAATCCATTTTGATTAAATGAGATGAATAATATACGGTTTTTAATAATTCACTCCAAACTTATAATGTACCTTTTGAATAACAATTTCGTGGTTGACCATCCATAATTAGCTTCAAGAAACCAAAATATATAAAGTTTATTAAAAATGACAAAGTAAATAATAAATGAATAATATACTTTTGTAATAATCGAAAGTTATAATGGACGTACCTTTTGAATAAGTTTTCACCAGGTTTAATGCATGTGGCATGCTCACAACTAACAGCACAAAGATATTCGTTTAAGTAAAACTGCATAGAATGTTAAACAATAAAAGACAAATCGAGTCATTACTTAGTGCAATTATCGACAATATATATAAACGATTTTGGGAATAAGGTTTGAGGGTATGAAACATTAAGAAAGGGGCACAAATCATTTACCGAACTTCAGCAAACAAACGTATATGAAACATAACATTACTTCAAAATACACAAGTACTAATTAATTTGACAATTTACCTGAACGGTTTGAGGAAACCACTTTCTTTGATTAGCAATTGCTTTATCAAGTTGACCCGCCATCATCAACTTCAAGAAAGCAGAATATATTAATTAAAAACTAAGATTTATAAATTAGCAAGAGTTGAAAACAAATAATGCTATTACTTCAATAAATGAGGTCTACATCAAGAACTAAGGTATACAATTTGAGTAAGATCCAACTACAATTCCAGATGACTACCCTTAACATCACAAACCACACAATAATCAAAAATAAAAAATAAAAAACACTCAAATATCAAATTCTAATGTTAATTTAATAAGATGAACATAACACGAAGCATAAATATTCAATCTATAGCATGCTGACCATTGTAAATAAATAGTAAAAAGAACTTGAGTACCTAATCATAGGAGATGACACTATAGTCTGAGCGCAATTACCATTGACACATTCATGCATTTCAAAAAAAAAAAGTGTTTTAAGTTATAGTACCTGCTACTGCAATACCATATTATATGTCATATAATAATAATGATATCTAGAGGTAATATTGGTACTCGCACATATCAAATTGCAAGTGTCATATAAATGGCTGCAGATTGCAATTGTTTTAGGAAATAAATTTGAAAATTTGGTTATTAATAACAATTTGCATGTATATATTGAAAAAATAAGATAACACGGATATTTTAAAGTTTTTACTATAACAACAATATATGTAAGTTAATGATAACAACTGGCTCAGAATTTGAACACAAAAATCACTAAAGCATATAGTAAACAAATGTATAAAACATTAGTTCAAAATGCATGACTATTATGATTTTTAGAAACACATATCACTAAAGCATGTACGATAAGTAATGAATTCAGCAACTTACCTGAACGGTTCTAGGATACCACTTGTTGAAATTTACGGGTGTTCATGGTTTGGTTTCAAACCGTGAAACCGCCCAAACCGGTCATTGGTTTGGTTTCACGATCGGTTTTTTCTTTAACTTTCCGGTCGGTCGAATTAAAAAATTCTAAACCATAGTGAACGGTTTGGTTTACGGCTTATATCAGAAACCGACCATATGAAACCAAACCGGACCATAAGATTTGACAATATATATATATATATATATATATATATATTGTTGAATATTTAACTATATGTATTGTTTTACATTTAGTTAAAATAAATCTGGGCCAAAGTGTCAAACTCATCAAAGAATTAAAAGTCCCATGAACTTTATTTAGTTAGTTTCTTTTTTAAGTTTCATCATTCCGAGTTTCATATACATATTTTGTTTATAACAAATTACAATTTCAAGCATACAGAGTTACTTAAAATTTGTATATTACTTTAGTTTAATATTCAAACTACATCAATAGCATACGCAAACACATTTTTATTACCAAATTCAGTTTATCACGTAGTAACCTTTTCATTTTATAGTTTTTTTATTAAGGTTTAATAAGTTCAAACCGTGAAACCAAACCGGAACCAAACTTTTAGTAATGGTTCGGTTTTAGTTTTCAATGGTTTGGTTCGGTTTTAGTTTTCAAGGTTCGGTTTTGGTTTCGGTGATAAAAAACCGTAAAAAACAGTTTGGCTCACGGTTTGACCTAATAATCATCAAAACCGGACCGTGAACACCCCTAGTTAGTTCAAGAAACAAAAAATATATAAAGCTTTAGGTCAAAATACATGACTACAATGATGTATAGAAAAAAATTCACCAAAGCATGTACGATAACTAATGAATTCGATAATTAACCTGAACGGTTTCGGGATACCACCTGTTTTAATTACCAATTGCATCATCAACTTGACCATCCATAATCAGTTTCAAGAAACAACAATATAGTAATCAAGAACATGGAGGTGAGCAAAATATAACAAAAAATTGCAAGTACTATCATAATCAAAATTTTATGGTTATGTGTAACACATAAATAGAAATTATATATAATCCTAATAGTCAATTAATATTAGTGTATTGATGAATTGTTCAACATCCAGTATTGGAATATTAAAAAAAACAAAGCACACAAAGGGGGTTTGTAGACTATAAAGAGAGCATAAATCAATATAAAATATAGGTTTTCATGCCTTAGAAAGTTACAGCAAGTTAAAATTAAGAATACTGGATAAGAAACTTCATACCTATCTGTAGAGTGGCTAAAGTGAAAAGGTGTTAAGCACTATTTTTCATGCATTTATCTATGGTGAATTGGAATAAACTAAATAATGTTTATGAATGATATATTTAGAAAACCCGAATTCAGACCTCGCATAGGCAAAGTTACAAATACTAAAAATATCGAGTCGACACCCTCCTATTAATCAATTAGATAGCCATGCGTATCTCCTATTAATCAATTAGATTCAGTAATTAACCCTAATTAGAAAGGATGAACTAAAGTTTTGTTGGTGGTATTTAGGGTTTATGATATGACAGAAATCGAAGAGAGTGTAAAAAATTACAAAATAAATTAGTATAATACCTGCAGCAATTGAACAACAATGGTTGGGAACATTATGATATGGACTTGTTTGTGATATTTGTAAATAGATTATAGTTTCACAAAAGAAAACGAAGGAGAAGATAATGAATTTAGGGTTTTTGAAAGCATAGAAGGCATAATGGGATGTTTAACATCAGACTTGGGTCGGGTAAGGATATGTGGCTAATTGAAAAGGGGTGTGGTGTTAGGCGGAATTTTGAGAGGAAGAATGGGGTAACAAAGGACAAGTGGCTTAAAGAAAACCTTTATTTATTTAGTAGTAAAATATAGATATATTTAAAACACCTAAAACTATGACACAGTCATTAAAGCGTGTCATTAAAAAATGACTCGTAGATGCATCTCATTTTTATTTATGAAAGGGGCTTCAACTACATGCATTTGTATGTCATCTATACCATTTAATGACTCAAATTTCATGTCATCGCACATATATCTTCTAGTGGTGATGATAGTTACATACAATGTTGCAAAATTCGCTACGCAGACCCTAGGCGCCTGACTGATAAATATAAAGAAAATTAATTTTTAGATATTATATATATGTTAAATATCATAAGTTTAGTAATATTTGTAACAAAACATGTGAATATCTATATAGATAAGAGAAATACATTTTTAATTAATAAATTATTCTAAAATTTTCTAATCATTAACTAAAAAAAATTATATTTGTTCTCTCATATTATAGAAATACGAATTATGTTTTTTTAAGTCAAAATCGGACCAAGTTCACCGCCTCGGCGACATACTTTGTAGCAAGTACTCGGGGAGTACTCGGCCTTGTAAACATACTTTTACAGCATTGTCGATCCTACATATGCGCCCTATGAAATTTTGACACTGACCCTTGTGAAGTTTTGAGAACGATTTAGTGAAAGTTTAACTATATAAATGTAATATAATTATTTTATCCAATTAAATATGAGTTTAATACCCAAATTTTAAGTCTAATACCCAACCAAATCAATCTCTATCCAATTGTTTAAGCCCAATATCCAACTTTAACAATTTCTATCCAATTTTTAAGCCCAATCCAACTCAATACACATATAACCTAATTAAAAAATTTAAGTGGTGTTAAATTAAATTCTAATTTATTTGAAACTGGTATACCTCCAACCATCGACCTGACCTCACCGATCAATCGCTCATGCTATGACCTGCTGGCTGTCGACTAGCCATCGTCTTCCACCTATCTTGGCGTCCCTCTCATCCAAAATCCAGTCCACATTAGATATATTGTATTTTATTTATGGATTTTTAATAATGTTTTACGTACTTTTTATATATGATATTTTGTTTGATTATTTTTTTATATGAACTGACCGGATCGAGGAACCAGACCAAAAAATTATTTACTGATTTGGCCTGACCCGAACGAGCGAACCAAATTTTTGTTATATAACTGAGCATCAACCGAACAAACTTACGACCAATGTGAGAATATTCTGAATCTGCTACTTGTTTTTCTTATCATTGAATGATAATCAAATTATAAAAGGGTTGTGTTTGGGACACCCCCAACACCTCCTAATACTCCGCGTAATTTGACATTCTAGGCCTGCATAAGGCAGTTCTAGGCTGTCAAATCGTACTACAATACGCCGCGTATAGAGCTATACGGGGCGTATTGACCCTTTTGAATTATTGGAGCTCGGCTCCCCCTCCCTTTCCCTCTTTACTTTTTATTATTATATATACATATGCTCAATCTCGTGAAACAAGCATACACACAACACAATTTTTGATCGGATAATATATACACACAATGTCGTGGTTCAACCATTTATTTCTTGAATCAAACGAGGAGGAGCCGGGTTATGCCGTTAACGATCAGCCCAGCACGTCATGGTTACCGGACGTGAAGCAGGTTTCGTTTTATATTATTTAGTATGAAGTTGTTTGTTGTTTTTTTAACTAAGACAAGTTACATTACGTTTCGTTAGGAGTACGCCGGCTATGATATACAACCTGAACAACCTTACGGCCAGCCTAGCTCGTCAGGCTTACTAAATTTGAACCAGGTTTCGTTATATATATATTTATTTAGTAAGAAGTTAGTTACCTTTTTAACTAAGGTATGCTACATTACAGTTTGTTATAGTAGTATCAATATTAGTGTTAAAATATTATTATTGCTATTATAATATTATTATTATTATTAAAATATTATTATTGTGTTATTATTATTCTATTAATATTATTATGATGATGAATATTATGATTATTATTAAAATATTATTATTTTAAATATATTATTATTTTAATAGTATGATTATTATTGAAATATTATTTCTATATTATTTTTAGTATTAAAATATTATCATCATCATCATTAGTGTTATTACTGTTGTTTGATTTCTAACTTATATGTGTTAGGAGTATTTCGTGTCGGATTATGGAGGTCAGTTACCTGGTATTTACAATAGTCAGCCATCGTACCAATCACTTGTTGTCGGGTCTGATTATGGAGGTCAGTCTTCTTCTTCGTACCAGATACCAGTAGCAAATGATCCGTTTTGAGGAACCCAGTCTTCGTACCACGGACGAAACGATCATGATGGTGGGGAGGGGGGTAAACCTAAATTACGATGAAGAGGATGCTGGGGGAAACCCAAATGTCAAAGATTATTACGACGATGACTACATACGCGAGGCGATAGTTTCGTATAAAACAGATAATGTAAGACACCGTGTGTTTTGTTTAAGTTAATATTATTTATTTGTACATTCTTTAATAAATAGCGTAAAACTGTTTCAGATTTTTTAGACCCGCAATGAGTTGGAGCAATGGGCCAAAAATAGAAGACGTGAGAATGGGTGTGTTATTATGGTCCAACGATGAAGGAAAAACGGCGTGGACCTTGCATGCAATTGTGGTCCAACGGTCACGGAAAAACAGGGTGGACCTGGCATGCAATCGTTTGAATCTCGTCACCGATGCCAGTTTGGGGGCCGTTGAGCATTGGTCGCTCCGCACGGAGCAAGAGATGATGCAGATGGCGAGCCAGATTAGCTGGATTATTCGCTATCTGGCAGTGCAGCAGTAAGGAAAGCACGACCCTATGCCTGCCACCCCCTCTAAGTTTTGACCACGAGGTGAGCACGTCTGACGTGAGACTCGGACAGTGCGACGACATGGACTCCGCCCGTGATGGGTCGGGGGCTAGGCGCAGGGCAGACGACGACGTCGACGACGCGGCATTTAGGGGCCCTGGCGACTTAGACTTCGGGGAGTTTATGTAGATTTTTACACTTTTGTTTTATTTGTAGTATTTAGTTTTATCTGTACATTTATTGTATATAATACTTGTTTGGTGTATATATGCGTTATTTGTTTGAACCGAACTCTCACCAAACGATCTGATTTACGAGATGCAATTATTTATTAATACTGAAAACAATACATTATTTTATTAATATAAAATAAAAAAAACAATTTATTTATTTTATCAATTTATTATTAAAAAGATCAAAAAGAAAACAAAAAAGAAACCCCCCCAATACACGACATATAGCCTTATACGGTCGCGTATTAAAAGGTTTGCTAGCTAAACCCCATGGTTTCTATAGAATTTTCGTTATAAAATTACCTCTGTGTTTGACTAAAGGTACCCTATTATTTTAACGTGACAAGTATGTATAACCACGTCTTGTCAGGGGCGTATTTAGTATTCATTTATTTGTACAACATTAATATTCGTGAAGGCCGAGGCAAAATGTTCACACCGGATGCCTGTTTTATAGTAGTTATTTAGAGTTTATGGATTCTGCGTATCTCCATTTCAAATAATATATTACAATGAGATTATTGACAATGTAATTTTAAAGTTTCATAGAATATATATAGTAATTATAATGCCAGGTAAGTTAAAATATTTAATTGTTCAAAAAAAGTTGAGTATTTAATTCCAGAAGAGAAATCAATTAATGAGGATAGGTGAGGAGATGCTGTAGATCATGTTATTGACTTCTCGTTCGTTATAAAATTTAAATATAAAATAAGCATCGTGTTACGATGGGTTTTAAAGGACTATTATTTAATTAAATTGTTTGATAGCCTTTTAGTATTAGGAGGTATCTTTAAGTTGCTCATAGGTGGAGTATGTTTGATTTATTAAAAAGATATTTTTTAGTGGTTTTTTATGCTTTTTAATGGTTAAGTTTCATTGACATATTAAATAATTCAGATGCTACTTTTTAACCAGTGAGACCTCTTACTGATTTAGCACAAGATTAACAAACAACCCCAAAGCAAATAAATGACATTTAGTCAATGTATTACGAGGAAAGTTAATTAGCTACGGGTGACCCTTAATTTTAGCTATGGGATCATTGGTTCTGAATTGTCTTGGGTTCCAGATTTAGTATGAGGTGAGCTAACTTAAGCTAAAGTCCGGCGGACTTGGATACCCGTTACGGGTTGAGTTTGACAAGTGGGTACACCATCGCTAGCCAAGCGGGTCGCTGTTGAAACATGGTTGCTTGGGTTATAGTTGTTGATGAAAGATGCGTGAGTGATTGTTGTCCAATTGGTACAAAGTCGTTCCAATTAAAAAAATTAATCATTTAAATATCTTACTCTTTTTACAAAATTAATTCATAAAAAATAAATATTATCTACTAATTTTCTACACAAACAAAACCTAAAAATCTTTGATGTTGTGACATTTGAACCAAAACAAGGTACACCTCAGTACGTATTTACCGATTGAGCAAATAAACGCTTTTTGCATAACAAACGAACGATTAACCGAACGGGTCGGGTTATGACCCATATATCTCGGGGGGCCATCTATGAGTGATATACGTTTAATACAAGCTAAAACATTAGAAATATGGCCTTAGTTTGATAGCAAACAAGTTAAACGAGAATATGCTCGTTTAACTACCCACTATAGATTTAAACGCAAAAGATAGTTACAAACCAAGCATTGTATCATCCGTTAAGCCGAAAAAGACTTACCAAACACTTATTTGAAATGTTTTAAGCGATCCATCAAAATATTTTTGATTTTTACAAACATATAGTATGCTTTTATAATTTTACACAAAACTAGCCGAAAAACACTCGTTTTCGCGCTGTTTAACGCACCCGATAAGTTTTTCGCGCCAAAAACCGAACCCGAACTAAATTTGGACCTGGGCTTTCGCATTTGGGCCTTTAGAATCAGATTAATGGGCCATATTGGGCCCAAGGCAACCCAATAAAACTTCCGGCCGCAGCCCACTCCCCACCCCGGTTCTTTTATAAAACTTATTTTGGAAGCTTGTTCATTCATTTTAGTTGATAAAAATTGAGGTCCAAGCAGCTCTAAACCTTCCAGAAAACCTTCAAACCCTAAGGTAAGGAGCTTAAATAAGTAGCTTTTATGCTTGTTTAAACTTGTTTAATACCATAAAAACATGTCTTGGTTACTAAAAATCATTCCTAACAGTGTAAAAATCCTAAAAATGGTCCATAAACATGTTTTGATCATACACATGGTAAGGAACCTGTTTTGATAGTTTTTTTTGGCCATAAACACGGATTAAAGGGTTGAAACGACGTTTTTACGGTTCAAAAGTTCGTTTTTGTGCACTAGCCGAAACCCTAAGTTAAGGGCTGTCATGTTGATGAAATATTTCTTGGTTTGTGATATAGGACTTGTACCTAGCTTTCTTAGAAGCACAAGAACCTGAAAACTTGATTAAAAGGTCGGAAACGAGCCAAACCCGCTAAGGTAACGCCGAAACACTCGCTTACGGGCTATTTAGGTTAAGGTTGTGATGTGCATATTTTTAGGACTTGAAATTTTGCAGGGACATCAGGGACCATGTCAATGAGTCCCTGTTCAAATTTGGTAATTTTTCGACCATCCGAGAATATTTGGTGAATTTATTACCGAATTGGGACGTTTATTTGGGAAAAATAGCTAAATTACTTCAAAAATTATGAAATTTTTCTGGGAACTCATATTTGATGTATTTTGATCACATATGAATTTTGGGATCATTTGGATAAGTTTAAAGGTGTTTTGTTTATTTGCGTTCGTGTGAATTTTTACAGCCGAATTTGGGCCGAAAAGAATATTGCACGAGCTTTTTACATTCTGGAATTGATACAGGTTGTTTTGGGAAATGATTTTAGTATTCAGGAATTTTTGGGGAATTTTTGGAAATTGTTTGGGGTAAACAGACGATTTTCAGGCGAAATATAGCTGATAAAATGAATTTTTATAAATTAATAAATCAGTAAATAAATTCCAGAAATATTTTTATTAAAATCTACATATTTTAATTGATAAGTGGTTAAATTTTCAAAATTTAATGATTAACGTTTAATTAATTATGCTAATATGAATATTAAACAAATTCAGTTTTTATAACAACCGGCAAGTTCGCGACTAGTGAACCTGCTGGAAAATCAAAACACCATAAGTGATCAAAAATCATATGTTTGGACTGATTAAGTGCAAATGAATTTTTCTATGAGAAACCTGGACAATCCGGGTGGATTGTGCGCGTTTATTCTCAAATCAAACTGAAAAAACGGAAACGGGCCCCGTGGCTAATCCGGGATCCCAGTATGTGATCTTTCTTTATAACTTAATCATGTTATTAACCAATACATTTACCCAAGCTTATTTTCCCATAACTGCTTTCTGAACGCGTAAACGAGCAACTTGGCCCAGCTGGGAAAACGGGAGTCTGAGCCAAGTTCGGTTTTAAGTATTAGACATTGAACAACATCACAACCTAAGCCTATTGCCACTTTCTGGGCGTTCCAGCTACACACAGATTAGTTATACAGCCCAGTTTAGTATTGAGATTATAATAATATTAATATTATTATAATATTGATTATAGGAACTACTGATAGTGGACTGAACAAACCACGAGTTGATACAGTACTGAATATCTACTAAACCGTGAGTCTCATGACCCCACTTTTAAACTATTTTACGAACTTTTAGGGTGAAAAGCATGTTTGATTACATATACATACCTTAAACATGTACTGATGTGAATTATCTAAGTGCTAACACACGAAAGTCCCCACGATCACAGTGATTAACTTCGAGCCGGTGGCTTGTGAATAGTACAATTGGTTTGACAAACCCAAACGGAATCGGCCTGGTTGCCGTGTCACATAGCGTCGTTTGCACATGACCATATTTATACAAACAGGCTATGTAGTGTTAGACATAGCTACCGGGGCATGTTGTGGGCGGAAGGGGAGCCACAGTGGTTGATTGAGCGTGGGAAATGGATGCACGCAGCACATACAGTCAAGGCTTCACTGTAGCTTAGCATAATTACATCATTTACATACATACATACTTATTTCATGATTACAAGTGTTAACTTGTGAATACTCATTACTGTTTTCTTGAAACTCGTGAAACTCACCAACTCTAGTAGTTGACCCATTTTAAACTGCTTTTCAGGTGTACCTAAATCGGAGTAATTTGGTGATCTGTTACTTGCCTGAAGTGTGTGGTCGATGCTATGTGAATAGAAGCAAGGGTGTTAGTAGTAAGAACGTTTAGTTAACGAATTAGTTTTGTTTGTACCACCTAGACTGTAAAACAATGATAGAACAAAGAAATGTAATATATTGTAAATTAGTTTGTAATGTTTCTTTATAAACAATGTGTTGATACCAGAGGTGTCTGTTACATTTCCGTTTTACGCTTCCGCATTGTGCTAGTCGGGGTGTGACAGATGTATTCACATAAAATCAAACATTGGTGGAAGCATGAGATCCCGAGGAGCCGGGCCAATAACGAGGTGGTTCTAGCTCGAGGAGAAGTGATTCGAGGTCGACTCTAAATAAATTTCAATCGCAATAAATGTTTACATAACACCCAAAATATATTTGTTTCAACGATTTTGGCTATCTGGCACCGGTAATGCCGTAATAAGAAGACCTCCTATTCTTGTTGCACCAGGCCAGTGTAACTACTTTTTAGTAGATCAAATGACATTAAAATCTGTTTTGACTCATATATAATGAGAAATTCAACTTATAACGAACCACGAGGCAACGTGGAGTGCCCCCTCCCGAATTATGAGGATCGTGATGACGATGATCTAAATTTTAGTAATAAAACAAATTCTAAATCATCATGAACATTTTGAAGAAGACCAACTCTCGGATTAAGATGACCAAAGGGGTGTAAGTACACGAAAAACGGTGCAATATCTTATTGTTTTGTCGTATTATTGTATAAATTTATATTTTCTAATTTATTATTGTATATTTTAAGTTTTCTTCTTTATTATTGTATTATATTTGATTTTTATAACTTTACTAGTAGCTCATTGGGGCAGGTTAGTAAAATCTAGGCAATGGTAAAACCCAAGCGTTGCCAGTCACGGATATTGATGCGGTAATTCAAAGTGAATTTTGTTGATTTTGGTTACGCGCGTTATGTATTGGAATTAAAATTAAAAAAATATAAAAATTGAGGTGGCACAATGGGGTTTGTCGGCTGGTAAAAGTCGAGCGTTGGTAAAACCCAAGTGTTGTCAATCTCGGGCATTGAGACGGTGAGTCGAGTCATATTCGATTGGTCTCTGTCATGTTTGTTACGTATCAGAACTAAAAATAACAAATTTGGCATTCAGTCAGCTTTCGTTACGTTTTTTACGATACTGAAACTAAAACATAATATAGTGAGCTTATGCAAATTTTGTTGGTTTCCGTCACGTTCGTTACGGTACTAGAACTGAAACAAAAAAAGAAAAAACAAAATTGTCATTCGATCGGTTTACGTTATGTTCATAACGGTACTGGAACTAAAAAACACAAAAAAACAAAACAAAAACAAAAAAATACTTTAGTCGACCACTAAGGTGCCGTCAAGAGACCCAATAAGGGTCCTTGCGGCACCAAAGTTGTTAATTATTATATATAATAATATGAGCGTTTACGAAATAGTTGATGCAACGATATTGATGTGATGAAACGGGCTTTAATTTGGTGATAACCAAAAAAACATTCGACAAGTTTTAGTCGCGTCGGTGCGTAAGAGATTATAAGATACCATGACAAATGGGACATGGTCCTTTTGATGATGAAGCGTCCGATAGTCACTCCGAAAAGATGAGAAAGTCATCGGAAGCTGAAAACTACAACACAAATACACCCAACGACACTCACACTAGTCAATCATCGAACCTTAACGAAGACTGTTAGGATCTAGATCTGAATCTAAGCTAAAGAACAAAATTACACTAATAAAATAGTAAAAAAAAACTGATTTAATCCTTTGAACGGATTAGTATCACATTAATTGAATCTATACTTGAATTAAGAACTAATTAGTATTGTTAAAGAAATTAAGTAGCGGAAATCATAAAGCAAATTGCGGTTTCATACGGAAGAACAACTATGTATTAATTATAATCAAACGAGTACAATCCGCTGCTACCCCTCAACCTTAGCACATCACTGACTCTGATTCTCTGGTACAAGTGTGCACTAGCCAGGTGGATTTTGTGATGTGTAAAGTGTTAATGAAGAAGAGACTCTCTTCTTCATTATAAACATGTGTGAAACTACTGATGAGCTAAAGATGAAAGCGATATCTAACAGATTAGTTACAAACTACTAATGAACTATTATAAACAATTGTGTCTATTAAAAGAATCCTATACTAACTACTGATATTTGATGAAACAGCTGACGTTTGTGCCATCGGTTGTTATTCTTCAGTTGTTTGAATCTTCAATAGTTTTCTTAAACAGTTGTTGTGTCTTCAGCACTTTCATGTTAATGGAGAACAACTCATCAGCTATTTGGTTTCTAGCCATCAGTTCTTTGCTAGGTTCAACAATCTCCCCAGAACTGATGATGCCAAAACAATTTATTATTTTGCTCCATTGTATTATCTTGATATTCTTCTCTTGGCTGATTCTTTGACAAATTTCACAAATTCAACTCCCAGACTATTATCTTCTTCATCTACAGTGGAAGGTCTATCAAAATTCTTAACACATCTTCTTCCACATGGGTACATCTTGCAGATATACCCTTTTTGATATCCCAATATCAAATTCCAAAGTAAAAAATGAGCTATTTTTAATTTTACTCCATTTGATGACTCTTGAATCTGGCTCTCTTTGACTTCAGTTTTTGCAGCAGTAGATGCTGTCAAGAATGATAAAGAATGAATGAATTGAATATCATAATCAAATCCCATATTGGAATCCATAAGGATATCCTTAATGGCTTGAAGTTCTTCTTCTTCTTCTTCTTCTTCTTCTTCTTCTTCTTCTTCTTCAGTCAACGTCCTTCTCTTGGCTTGCAAGGCCAACTTCATTTCTTTAATCACTTCTTTTGCTGAACTAGGGATTAGAGCAGTAGTTTGGACTTTCATTTACCTTTTAGGGAGTTTGATTTCAAATAAGGCTTTTGGCTCTACGTATTTTCTTAGATTCTTCTTTTGTTCTTGTACAAGATCCCTATAAGCAACCCTAGGTTTATAAATCCCCCACTTGGCAGTTTATATTCTTAAATGGAAATTAGCCTTGGCTAATTCCATTTTGATTTGTCTCTCCTTCTCTTCAGTGATACTTTCTTTTACAACATCCTAATCAGGTTTAGAATGATCTCGATCAGGGTCTTTTTCAGTTAGTCCCTCTATTCTTTCACATTCGGCTTGTATATAGAGACTTTATATTTTGCATGCTCTTGAAGCCATAATAGAGTAGTTTTTTTTATTACATCAATAGCTCTTCATTAGCTATTAGTCTTTCAGACACAATCAAGCTTCTTTCATAAACTTATTGTTCTAGGTCTCTTGTCTTTAGAAGCTCTTGTTGATATAGTCTTGTAGATTTTTCATCAGACATGATCCTTGCAGCCTCTGCTAAAGCTCTTGCAGCATCCTGTTCTTGATGAGTTATAAGATCTTCAACATTTCTAGGCTTGAACTTTTTGGAAGGAGGATATGGTGTTGAATAATCTCGTTTAGGCAGGATCAGCTTCCTCCTTTTCAAACTACTGTCAGAAGCCTTTTGATAAATAGGCTTTACCTTCAAGGTATCGGCAACCTTTGGAATAGTTGTTGGTTCTTGGGGAACCTTGGGTGCATCAATAGTCTTTGAAACTACTGTTGGTTCTTATGGAGCACCAATAGTTTTTTGAAAATTAGTGGCATCAGCAGTATGAGAAACTGTTGGTCTTGCATTAACTATTGGTGAAATAGATGTATAAGCATCAATAGTTTGAGAAACTACTGTTATATCTTCTGATTCATCAGTTGTTTGAGTAACAACTGGTCTTTGTTTGCCCTTTTCACTATTCTACCTGTTGGGTTACAGTGGTGATTAGTCAAAAAAGTTTATCATTAAACCCGGTTCAATAATATGTGACAAATAATGAATTAATCAAATTAATCAATGTATGTGCAGCGGAAAGTAAACGAGTAATCAACACCGAAACTAAACCCGACAGGACGCAGTTACAAAACCATGGTAGTACGAGTTAGACAAATAAATATAAATTAACAATATATTTAAGTTTACCTTGGTTAATAAATAACCACTTGAGACACCGAAGGCTAACGAACTGAGCTAGGTGACATAACAAGACAAACGGCTGGTGTTGACGGTGCATGGTGGCAACGACAACAGCTGGTAGCAGCAGCTGGAGGTGCCGGTTGACAGCAGTAAACGGCGGCTAGTGGCGGCAGCGGCTGCTGGCGATGGTGGCTTGATTAGTTAGGGTTATAAAATATCATATATTATATAACCTTCAATTAGGTTGAACTAATCTTATTAGTTATAAACCCAACTGGCCATTAAGTCCATCTCCAACTCCAAAGTCCGCTCCATGTTATTTTGTCTCGTTAAAGTGTCTCTTCCGTTTAACTAACTTAAGCGGGTTTATTGTTCGTTACCTTACGGTGTAATTCTCACAGGTCATAACCCGGTTGGCCGTATTGACTTACCCAAACCAGTTCATAATTCCAACAGTCTCCCACTTGGACGGTTTTCGGTTAAGTTTCTCAATACTGATAGTCAGCAGTGCTCTAGCTACACATAGTTGCGCCCAACAGGTTATAACATTTTAAATTCATTAACCAAAACCATCTTGGAATACACTATTGCAAGATAATGAACTTATGGTAGTCGTTGTCATCTATCCTTTCTGTATAAGACACCAATTGAACAATGAGATATGGATCAGATTCAATCTCACATGGCGTTCAATCATTATAGTTCTCGATCTTGATTCAAAGTGGTCCAATCAAACACATAGTAAGTTTGGGTGAGGCTTCAGACTTCACCAGTTTGAATCAACGAGGGTGCCAAGATGTCTAACTGTTACATATCATGTAAGAGTACAGAATCCCATCTTGATTACATACAACTCCCACTGAACTTTAGATTATTCCCAACCAATGCCTTTATAGCTGGCAGTTACGCGACAACGATTGACACTGATCAAAGAGTAGTCTTTAGTAAACGAAAGCTCTAATATGTATCTCAGGTCTAAGGATACCAAATGAGTATACCAGTATCAAAACATCATATGACTAAGATCCATGAAGATGATTTGATGCAAGTTACATCGAACGTCATTCATAATGAGGTCTGTGAGTTTGGAAGTCAACTCCTTGAGTCCAAAGTCAGAATAGTTTTAATTCAGAGTCGTTCCCACGAGTCTGACCGACTATGGATAATTTAGAATATAATATTCATGGATTAAACGTATTAAACCGAACACAGTTATATTATTCAACATTTGCATTTAACCATTAAATCAAAAGAGAACTTAAAAGTATAACTGTTGAAATGTTTACACATCCAAATACTAAATCAACACAAACTACTAGCTAATATAAGACCGATAGCATCCCTGTGATGATCATGCTTGTCCTGAGTCATCGGTTTAGTCAACGGGTCAGCTAGGTTTTGATCTGTGTGTACTTTGCATATTATGGTGTCTCCTCGTTCCATTATTTCCTGTATAATGTGGAACTTCCTTAGAATGTGCTTGGCTCTGTGACGAGATCTGGGCTCTTTGGTTTGAGCAATGGCTCCTACGTTATCACAGATTATGTCGATCGGTTTCGTAAAACTTGTAACCAGATCGAGGGGACTATGAAATTCTTCATCCAAGCAGCCTCTTTAGCAACATCTGATGCAGCTACGCATTCTGATTCGGTGGTAGAATCCGCCACCACACTCTGCTTAGAGATTTCCTAGTAAACAGCTCATCCATTGAGAGTGAATACATATCCTGATTGTGAGCGAGAATCATCTCGGTCAGTCTGGAAGCTAGCATCAGTGTAACACCTTACCATGAGCTCTTCTTCCACTCCCCTAAACACTAAGAACATGTCCTTGGTCCTTTTCAGGTACCTTAGAATGTTCTTTACAGCAGTTCAGTGGGCAATGCCAGGATTCTGCTGAAAATGACTAGTCATGCTCAAAGCATACGAGACGTCAGGTCTAGTACATAACATTGCATACATGAAAGAAGCAATCGTTGAAGCATATGGAATTGCTTGCATGCGCTTAGTTTCAATGTCCGTTGCTGGAGATTGCGATTTGTTCAACACGGTTCCTTTAGCCATGGGAGAGCTCCTTTCTTGGAGTTATCCATTGTGAAGCGTGCCATTACCTTGTTTATGTATGCACTTTGACTCTGCCCTAGAAGCCGCTTTGACCTATCTCGGTAGATCTTGATTCCTAAAATATAAGCAGCTTCACCAAGATTTTTTATTGCAAAACAAGATCCCAACCAGTTCTTAATTTCCTTAAGCACATGAATGTTGTTTCCAATGATCAGTATATCATCCACATACAGGATGAGGAATGATATAGTGCTCCCACTAGCCTTTCTATAAACACAAGGCTCATCTTCATTTTTTATTCCAGCTGCGAGATGCCTATTTTCCATAAATGGACTTATTCAGTTTGCACACCCTATTAGGATATTTAGGATCGAAAAAACATTCAGGCTGAACCATATAGACATCTTCTGAAAGGTGTCCATTAAGAAAAGCAGTTTTGACATCCATTTGCCATATCTCGTAGTCATAATACGTGACTATGGCTAGTAATATCCTTATAGACTTAGTCATAGCAACGGGCAAAAAGGTTTCATCATAATCAACACCTTGAGTTTGAGTAAAACCTTTTTGTGACTAGTGCTTTATAAGTCTGTACATTTCCATGCATGTATGTTTCTTCTTGAAAATCCACTTGCTCCCTATTACCCAACACTCGGGGGGTAGCTCAACCAAGTTCCAAACTTGATTGTCACGCATAGATTGCATCTCGGGGTTCATGGCATCTTGCCATTTCTCAGATTTCGGATCTAAAATAGCAGATTTGTAATTAGTAGGTTCGTCGCTTGACTCGGCTACTAAGAGAACTTCAGGACCATCTAAATGCCATAGGTATTTAGAGTTTGGTACGCGAGTCCTATTACTTTTGCCAACGCTTGTGTTTATGTTTGATGTATCAGCAACAGCAACTTGTTGATCAAGCGTTCCAAATTCCTTAGCGGTTGTTTGTGTTTCTTGAATTTCTTCAAGATTGACAATATTATTTCCAGTTCCTCGATCGAGAATTTCCTTCTCGTTGTAGTGGCCCTTCCTTTTGATAGAATCACATTTGTATCGGGATGGAAGAAATAATATCCGCTTTGGTTATAGTATCCGACGAAAACAACTTTTACGCCTCGAGGATCGAGCATGTCATCAGACTCACTGGTGATATAAGCATCACATCCCCATATAAGGAAAGAAAAATTATGCTTACGACCATGCCATATCTCATATGGGTTTTTGCTTACTTTTTTAGTTGGAGCCATATTGACAATACGGGTGGTGGTCATAAGGGCAAAGCTCCAAAAGGAGTGAAGCAAGTTAGTTCTACACATCATCGATCGGACTATGTTTAACGAGGTTGATTTCTTCTCTAGCTCATGCCATTGTCTTGGGGTGTGCTGGGTGGAGTGAGCTGTGAAACAATTCCACACTCTTTTCAAAAGTTTCATACTTGTGTTTCATAAGATACACATAAGCATATCGACTCTAATCGTTAATAAAAGAAACGAAGTATCTTTCATGATTTCTAGACATGGTTCTGTAAGGACCGCATACATCAGTATGTTTGATTCCTAGCAAATCCTTTGCTCGTTCATTCTTATGAGTGAAGGAGCCTTTGGCAAGTTTTCCAGCTAAGCAGGATTCGCAGTCATCAAAAGAGTTATGTCATGTGGATTCAAGATTCCTTCAGATTGGAGTCTTTTAACTCGTGCGTTGCTTATGTGGCCAAGTCGGCAATGCCATAGAAATGTATCATTGATGCCAAATCTGATACGTGTAGAAAGATTATATACATTATTGTTTATTTGAAAATCAATCTCATAAATACCATTTCGAGTGTTAGCCTCAAAATAAAAGATATCATTCAAGTAGGCAGAAATAGCAATACTATTAAAAACATACTTAAATCCTTGTTCAAATAGTAAAGAAACTGAAATAATGTTTCTGGTCAAGCCAGGTGTAAACAACAATTATTCAAAGTAACTATAAGGCCATATGGACAAGCAAAACGATATGTACCAGTTGCAAGAACTGGGACTCTCTTCTCTTCACCAACGATGAGTTTCATGCTGCCTTGTTTCAGCTTCTTCCAGTTTTCAGGCTCCTGCAAGACATTAACGATGTGGTAACCACATCCGGTATCAAATGCTCATGTGTTTCTAGAGACAGTGAAAAGTTCAATAACGTAAATGGAAATACCTTTAGAGGAGCTTTCACCATTGGTCCTCTGCCTTTTCAGCTCAGCAAGATAGTCAGGATAGTTACGCTTCCAGTGTCCCATTTTGTTGAACTTGTAGCACTGGCGCTCCTCAGGAGGCGACGGTGGTACCTTTGCAACACCCTTGTTAGTCTTGGTGGCAGACCTGGCAGCAACAATAACCTTCTTCTTGCCTTTACCGTTATGACCCCAAGGACCCTTTGGGTTTAGGCTTCACGACACCTGCAGATCGAACCATAAGAACTTGATTAGTTTTAGCGGGAATATTCATCTTAGCCGTTTTGAGCATTCCATGAAGCTCCGGCACTGTCTTCACCCTACCATTCATATTGAAATTCATTACGAACCGGTCGTAAGAGTTGGGAAGAGAGATCAGGATAGAATTCGCTGCCATTTCATTTGACAGGGGATAATCAAGTTTCCTTAACTGCTCGATGTACCCTTTCATTTTGACAACGTGCGCACTGACAGGTGATCCCTGTTCCATTCTGCAGCTGATGAGCTGTTTCATGGTGTCCTAGTGTTCTTCACGGGCTTGTTTCTGGAACATGCCCTTGAGTTGTTCAAGCATCTCATAGGTACCAAAATCTTCCAAGCCTTTAGCAAGCTTGTAAGACATGGTGCTAGCATAATACATGCGTGTTCAGCAAAGTCATCCATATGCTTGTCAAGAACCCTTCTAGCATCAGCAGTATTGTTTTCAGGCTCGGTTGGAACAGGTCCATCAAGAACATAGTGCTTCTTTTCCATCTTAAGAACAAGTCCCAAATTGCGGTGCTATTCAAGAAAGTTGGTGACATTTAGCTTTTCTTTCTCAAGAATAGCCTTGAGGGTGAATGTATTATCAGTTGACATATGTTTAAATAAGCAAAAATAAATTTTAATTAGTATTTTTGATGTTTTAATCCTATTATCAATGACCCAATAACATTAGTAAATAGGAACTTGAGAATCTGGCTTCTAGTTCCTAATGGAAGCTGTAACACACAACATTAGTAAATGGTTAGGTAGAAAGACAAAGATTGCCAATTGTGAATAGAGCACAACTCTCATTTGTGAGGCCTATTAAGACAACACTTGCCTAAGTAGATACGTTTAGCCTCATCTATGCCCAGCTTAGTCTCCAGACAGCTGTAGCACCTAACAGGAGAGTAAAGTAATAGTCGCCCTAGTATAGTCACTTATGAAAGGGCCGGATGTGTCAACGAAACCCTTTCACCTTGAAGGGATAGGCTAGAAATCAAGTACGGTTCTGTAGCTCCAAACACTTGAAGTTTTGCAGTATGCCTCAAGTGTGACTTATAGGATGCATAGACTATTGATTTAAAATTGGGATTAATTTTAAGTATTACCGAATAGAGTAAAATTCCAGTTTTACTGTATTAATCGGAACAACTTGATGAGCCATCTCATGTCTCAGAACACTTAGTTTTATATAACCTATTAAAACTAAGTTTTTCGCGATAATAATAACCAATTTTAAGTTAATAGTTTACCTATTAAGTATTAGTTATGGAAAATTAAATTTAGTTTAATTTTGCAAAACATGATTGGTTAATTTATTTTAAAATATTTGGTATTAGGTTGGTGGTATTATAACCTATTATAATGAAGCAAGCAACTACAATAGCAAACAATAATATGTAAATTTTAAATGGCCAAGATTAGTGATTGATCTTGCTAGAGCCTATTAGCAAGATCAATTGGGTCAAGGGGTCACAACACAAAACAACCACAAGGATGGAATCTTGGTGCATTCCGTCATCTTTGGTAACTCCCACTGACATCAAGAACTCCATGAGCTCGTCCTCGGTTTTCCTTCGGGTCTTCTTCATTACAAAATTCTACTAATACAAATAATGAAAAACTAAACACTATCTATTACAATTTTGAGCCATCAAGGTGGCCAAAAACCATAAAATAAAACCGAAAAATAAATACAACTTTTGAACCATCCATATGGCCAAAAACAAAATCATTCAACCAAACAAACAAGTCGGGTCAGATTTACATATTCAACGAAAATAAACTCGGGCAATATTTTGGTAAAATAAAATAAATAACATTTTGGCCAAACCAAAATTGACCTAAATTTTTATCTAGATCAAAACGTTAACTACCTTGAAGTTTATGATGTAGAGCCGGTAAAAAATACCGGATTCGACTCGTATGTTGTAACCAAGGCTCTGATACCACTGTTGGGTTATAGTGGTGATCAGTCAAAAAAGTTTATCGTTAAACCCGATTCAATAATATGTGACAAATAATTAATTAATCCAATTAATCAATATGTGCGCATCGGAAAATAAACGAGTAATCAGCACCAAAACTAAACCCGATAGGACGCGATTACAAAACCATACGAGTACGAGTCAGACAAATAAATATAAATTGTAAACTACAATATATTTAAGTTTACCTCGGTTAATAAATAACCGATTGAGACACCGAAGGCTAACGAACTGAGCTAGGTGACATAACGAAACAAACGACTGGTGATGACGGTGCATGGTGGCAACGATAACAGCAGGCAACAGCAGCTAGAGGTGCCGATCGGCAGTAGTCAACGGTGGCTGGTGGCGGCGGCTGCTGGCGGTGGTGGCTGATAGCGGCGATGGCAGCGGCGAAGGCAGGCGGGCGGCGGTTGGGGTGGAGCAAGAGTGGGATATGAACTTGTGTTGCTTGATTAGTTAGGGTTATAAAATATCATATATTATATAACCTCCAATTAGGTTAAACTAACCTTTTTAGTTATAAACCCAACAGGCCATTAAGTCCATCTCCAACTCAAAAGCCCACTCCATGTTATTTTGTCTCGTTAAAGTGTCCATTCCGTTTAACTAACTTAAGCGGGTTTATTGTTCGTTACCTTACGGTGTAACTCTCACGGGACATAACCCGGTTGGCCGTATTGACTTACCCGAACCGGTCCATAATTCCAACGCTACCACCTTGAGACATGGACATTAGTCTTTTACTCATTGAAGAGCTTGTTTCATCAGGTTTTTCTTTAATTTTCCTGCCAAAAGCCCTGTCCGTTGCCTCTCTTTCTTTCTTCAACCGAGCAGCCTCTTCAATAACTTTATTAGCTGATTCATCTAGTTTCTTTTTTGTTGCCTTTTTAGAAGTTTTAAGAATACTCTCCCCCTTTTTAGCATCAGCTGCAACATCGGCTTACTCTTTAAACCATATAGCAGGAGGAGCTACTCCAGTATGCTCTGCAACTGATTCCTTTGATCAATCGTTTGCTTCCTTAACTAATTTGCAAGAGTATTTAAGGAATTTCTGAGCATGGTGGTACCTCTGTTGACCTTGGTTTGTTGTATTTAAAATTGAGAAGTGAGAAGGGTTTTTAGCTCAACATACTCTATGGAATAAGTGGTTTTATATGCTAAAGCTTTGAGTGGTTGGTGGCTATTTAATGACTAGCTTGTGGATGAAGGATTGAAATTCACTCTGGATGGTGGCCAACAATTAGGTGTGATATTTGGGTTGTTGGACTTGAGTTTAATTCACGTTGGTGATGAGCTTATTGAGCTGCAAGACCTTAAGACTCAAACTTTCGATTTCATCCATCAATTCATTAATGATTTTTGCATAAACTAACTTAATAGTCTCATCTATAGACTGCTATCAGTAGTTTTACCTACATCAATAGTTTTATCTGAAACAAGATCAGGATTTACATCTTGAACTTATTCAGAAGCCCCTTTTTCTTGGTATTGGGGACTTCCAACTGGTGTTGATGTAAAAACATCATTTCATTTTTTCCATGATAGGAGTCTTAGTTCGGAAACTACTGTCCACCTGAGAAGCCGTTGTTTCAAATGTTGTAGTAGTTGCTCCTAATCCCATATCCCAGTCACTTGTAGTGATAGGAACATTTTCCTCCTGTAGCTCGGGGTTTGTGTCACTAGTTTCAATGTCAGCAGTTTGGGCTGGGGGTTACCTTTTGTAACACCCCGGAAAAAGCGGAAATGCCTGAGTGTGACGTACAGATTGTTCAAAACATGTGACACTATTAAATGACAATATTATCATTAATTAAATTACAAGTCAAGTACACAGGTTTGAAACAGGTTATACAAGAAAATAGATACAACTAAGCAGTTTGTTAATTGGTTTAAACAACCTAAGTCTAGTATCTTCTCCGTGTGTCATTTTCTACTAATGGTACATGTAGCATATACATAAAATACGGTCAACTAATTAAGTAGTTGGTGAGTTCACACAAGTTTTATATAAGTACATAAAAATCATGTAATTCCATGAAACTTGTGAAAATTATAACTACTTCGCATGCAACGTCCTTTCCAGTCGGTAACAACCAACGTACTCGGATCAAGGGTCCCTTTTCTACTCATAGAAATGGTCCTTAGTGCAAAGGGGGTCGTATGATCATAGTTATTGAGTCAACCACTTGAAATTGAAATCAACGCACGTAAGCAAGTAAACACACAAGTCCATGACATGAATCGTAGTTTTGTAAGTGACTCGATAAATCATTGAATAGATAGGATATATATGCTACCCAAAAATGTATAAAAGCGTTGAAAATGAGGTGTGAGAAACTCACCTCGAAATCGAAAATAACTTGAAATAAAAACCGAAAGCACAATAACAAATCGAAGCAACAAAACATCTCGAACTATAAATAAAGTTAATACGAAGATTTAATAACTAACGAACAGGATTAATAAAGTTATTTATTATATAATTTGTTGGGAATATATATTATTTTATTATCATTTTTTCTAATTTTAAGGCAGTTGATTATTTTAATAATATTTTATATTTTAACAGAATTTTAACGTTTTAATATTATCCGAATAATAATTTAATGTAAATATGAGAAACATGATATTTGCAAGGCGCAGGTTAACGTTTTATGAGTTAAAGCCAATTTCTAACGATTTAACGAATCAAAAGTTAGATAATTAAAGTTTACGAATTAACATTAACGAACGGATTATATTTAACGAGTTAACGGTTTTGAAAGTTGGTTTTTATATGGGAAATGGTGATATATAATTTATATTTAATTTATAAAAAAATTATTTAGTTTAAAATAATTTTATTTGCTTTATTATGATTTATAAATAATTTATTATATATTAATTAGATTTAAACCAATAAAATAAAGGTTTTAAAATTTAATCAAGGAAAATGTGAGCTGGCCCGGGTTCGACCCCGGGTCTCTCAACTCATACCCAGATATTCTAACCACCATGCCAAATTAACAATTTTGTTATTAAAATGAAAAAAGATTTATTTATAACCTAACCTTCAACTTCATCTTCCCCACCCATCCTCACCCAAAAACTTAGAAATATAATCTGTTGATTCGTTCAATAATTATTAAAATTATGTTAGGGTTTTTGATCAACGGCTTGAAACAATTCATATATATATATATATATATGTGTGTGTGTGTGTGTGTGTGTGTATGTATATATATATATATATTGAAATAGTGCCAAAACAATAGTGAACGCCGATGGCGGAACACAAGCTTAGACGGATCAATTATTGGGTTTAGAGTGTATGTTTACCTAAAGTGAGGATTTAGCAGGTTAACTTAGGATTATCGGCCTATTTATAGTTCTAATTGGACAAAGGGGTATTTGAAAAAGTTCAAGAAGTCAATCCTGATACCGTTTTAGATAAAACTGCTGACGTAGGTAAAACTACTGATAGCAAGACTTCAGATGAGACTATTAAGTTAGTTGATGCAAAAATCATTGAGGAATTGATGGATTGAAAATCAAAAGTTTGAGCTTTAAGATCTTGTAGCTCAAGAAGCTCATCAGCAATATGAATCAAACTCAAGTCTAACAACACCAAGATCACACCCAATTGTCGGCCTCAATCCGGAGTGAATTTCAATCTTGCATCCACCAATTCAACACAGATATCACCATGCTCAGAAATTTCTTAAATACTCTTGCAAATAAGTTAAGGAAGCAAATGGTTGATCAAAGGAATCAGTTGGCAAGCTTACTGGAGTAGCTCTTACTGCTCTATGGTTTAAAGAGCAAGCTGATGCTGCTGCTAATGCCAAAAAGGGGGATTATTATTGAAGCTTCTCAAAAGGTAGTAAAAAAATAAACCAGATGAATTAGCTAATAAAACTATTAAAGAGGCAGCTCAATTGAAGAAGATGTTGCAGAAAGAGAAAGAGGTAAGGAACAGGGCTTTAGTCAGGCAAATTAGAGAAAAACCTGATGAAACAAGCTCTTCAAAGAGTAAAGGACTAAAGTCTATGTCTCAAGGTGGTAGAAAGAGTGGAAAGGGCAAATAAAGAACAATTGCTACTCAAACAACTAATGAATTAGAAGTTATACTAGTAGTTTCTCACACTACTGATGCTCATTCAACTGTTTCACCAATAGCTGATACAAGACCAGCAGTACCTCAAACTGCTGATGATGCTGATGTTCATCAAACTACTAATGCTCCATAAGAACAAACAGTACTATCAAAAACTATTGATACATCCAAGGTTCCACAAGAACAAGCAACGATTCCAAAGGTTGTTGAAACCTTGAAGTCAAAGCCTGCTCAACAAAAGGCTTTTGAGAGTAGTTTTAGAAGGAGGAAATGATCATGCCTAAAGGAGATGATTCACCACCATCTCCACCTGCCAAAAAATTCATGCCTAGAAATGTTGAAGATCCAATAACTCATCAAGAGCAAGAGGCTGCAAAAGCTTTAGCAGAGGCTGCAAGGATCATGTCTTAAAGCTGCAAGACTATATCAACAAGAGCTTCTAAAAACAAGAGATCTGGAACAACAAGCTCATGAATGAAGCTTGATTGCGTCCGAAAGAACAATAGCTGATGAACAGCTATTAATGGAAACAAAGAAAACTGCTCTTTATGGCTTCAAGAGCATGCAAAATATAATGTCTCTATCTACAAGTTCAAAGGTTGGACCTATGAAGAAGTTCAAGCTCAATGTGAAAGAATAGAATCTTGAACCTAATTGGGATGCTGTGAAAGAAAGGATAACTGAAGAGAAAGAGATATCCTGAAAATAAAAATGGAATTAGATGAGGCTGGTTTCCATTCAAGAAGAGAAACTACCAAATAGGGGATTAATAAGCTTAGGGTTGCATATAGGGATCTTGTACAAGAAAGAAAGAAGAATCCAAGCAAATACCAAGAGCCAAAAGCCTTATCTGAAATCAAACTCCCCAAAAGGGAAAGGAAAGTTCAAGCTACTGATCTAATCCCTAGCTCAACACAAAATGGGATTAAGGAAAGGAAGTTGGCCTTGCAAGCCAAGAAAAGAAAGCTGAAGAATAAGAACTTCAAGCCATCAAGGATATCCATAGGAATGCAAAGACTGTTTTTAGAAAAAACAAAAAGCACCTAAGAGAAAAGCTTGATTGTGAGATTTTCTAGAAAATAACCTATATTGATAAATAAGTTTGAAAAAACTAATATTGGGAAATAATTTTTGTAGCAAACCCACTTTTAAAAAAAAAAACCTCGAAATAACATGGTGCATTTAGCAATTAGCATCACTCAAAACAATAATGTTAACAAACGGTTTGTATTCCTGAGTTTTTTACCAAATGAGTGTAGTTAGAAAAATATTTACTAATTTGGTGTAGTTTGAAAACTATTTACTAAAATGGGTACATTTTTAAAACTTGTTTGTTTCTCTCTTTTTATAATTGGATAAACCCAATTCAAAAGAATTAAACTAAAATAATGCTAAAATAAAATTATTAATTGAGAATACTGCTATTTATTTATTTATATTATTATTATTAATTTTACCGTCATTTATTCATATATTTAAATATTATCAAACGGAAATTCTTTATTAAAAATTATATACTTATTTTAACTAACCCAGAAAACCCTGTAAATATTTGTTCTTAAAATCATCTTTAATCATCCTAAGAAGTTATTTTCTTTTAAAATAGTATGTTCTTTTTTTTTTAATATAAAAGTCTGTGTTATCCTGATAATATTAATATTATAACAGGTAAAAGCTTAGGTGAATATTAGTGGTCCATTAAACATTTTTTTTTTCAAGTTAATTTTCTTTTTCTTATTTCTAATATAGTGGAGGTGGTCAATTTTTTTTAAATCTTTTTCTCTTTTTTATTTAGTTCTAAATTTCAAAAGACAGAAGTCGTTAGTTTCATATTAATATATAATATTTTTATGAAAAAATATTGTTTTAACATTATGTTAGTTTAATTATAGTGAAAGTGTTTATCTAATTATAATAGGAGAGAGACAAACAAGTTACAAGAATATATCCATTTTGACAAATACTTTTAATCTACACTAAATTGATAAATATTTTTTCCAACTACACCCATTTAGTAAATAACTATTGTATTCCTTCTGCTACCCTTTTCAGGGTTTGTATTATGAACTTCAGTGCAATCATATTATCAAGTCCAATAAAATTATATATTATTTGGATCTAACAAATAATTGGTTTTATAGTAAAACAATTGACCTGGCCCTCACTTCGTGGGAGAAAATGTAAACCTATGACAACCACTTTCTTATCAATTTAATTCATGTTACAACTATAAAAGCAATAACATGTTTAATCCGAACATACGCCAAAGTCAATAAGCCAAAACCTTCCAAGGCAGACCTTGCGGAAGCTTATTGTTGTTGTGGTAATCAGCCAGAAAACTTTCAAAAATGGCTGATGCGGAGCAATGGCAGCCAGAGGTGGAAGAACATGCGGATGCTGGCTTGAAAGCTATTGCCACCAACGACCCCTTGCCTAACGATGGCAATGAAGCCGTGGTTAGCCCCAAAGAAGTAGCTAATGGCCATGGTTTGGGCACAAATGGAGGTACTTTAAACTTATTATTTGAATATATAAATTTCGTTTTTATTCTTAACAAATGGCCCCTTAAGGCC
Organism: Bidens hawaiensis; assembly: GCF_021521415.1. Classification (NCBI taxonomy): domain Eukaryota; kingdom Viridiplantae; phylum Streptophyta; class Magnoliopsida; order Asterales; family Asteraceae; genus Bidens; species Bidens hawaiensis. The sequence goes on along the minus strand of NW_027498211.1, from coordinate 1,606 downwards.
TTAACTTAATCTGAACTTCTAAGGGGGGTGTTTTGGGATCATTTTTATTTCTATTTTTATTATTATATTTTTGTTATGCATGATGTTGAAACATCATAATGGTTTTGTCACATGACAAATGCAATGTAACATGAAATTAACACATACAGACGTTGCGGATATTTTGGCATTTGATGATATTGGTGCCAATGTTGATGGAGCCACAAACGGAAGCAAAATCGCTGCAACTGAAGTTGAAACTGGAGAAAGCTCCAGAAACGGTGGAGAAGTGTTGGAAGAGGAGATAGTCGAGCTTGAGTTTGAAAAACTGAAACCGAAGCTCGCGACACATACTATGCATTGTCCCAACTGCAAATCTGAAATTACAAAAGTTACTCTTCGTAGGAAAATACTCTCGTATCGACCACCCGAGCAACCAGCTGAGCCTGTAGTGCCAGAATCCGAACCCGAACAAATACGCGATGAGGGACCACTTGTTGGTTGTTTATCATGCTTAAGTTTGTTCACTTGCTCAGGTAAAACAATATTGTTGCATCTAAACGTATGACAACTACTACCAACTTATACAAACTGGATCTAATATATTGTTCACTTTCTTAAACAGACAACGGATGTTTTAGGCCATTTGACATCTTCCGTAAAAGAGTACCAGACACGACAACGGATGTTGCAACTCCGCCACAAACTGATGAAAAGGACAACAATGGTAACATTTGCATAATATCAAACTAAATTGGTTATATTGCATATTTTATTAATTTGGTCTTATTTTCATTAATTCTGAAATTATTGCTTCTTCCAAATCAAATAGAATCATGCTTCAGCATCTTTTGGGTTGTCCGAAAGGAACAAGGCAATCGGAAACTTGAAGTTCCTGAGCAATCAGAACAAGTAGTTTCCAGTCAAGAAAAACCGACATATCTCAAAGGGAAGTCCGTCTTAGGAAGTGGTGCGTTCAATATCTCAAAACATTTGAATGTCTGTTTCATGGGTGTAAACTAGGCTAGTTTAATTTAGCAGTGTTCGAGTTCAAGCTAGACTCGTTTCGAGCTCTATTGCGGAAGTTAGAGTTTGGCTTTGAATAGCTTTTTCAAGCTCAAACTAACTTGGCTCGGTCTTGATGGGTTTATTACCTTTTTAATTATTTAATATACATTTGTAATTATTTTCTATATATTAATAATTATAAATTCATATGTAATATATTATATATTATTTAGTTATTTTAATCTTCATTTTATAGATAATAATGATTATTTTATAAATATAAATTTGATATAACAAATAGAAGTTATATAGATATTAGGCTAGTGAGCCAATTAGATATTGATAAGGGAAGTTGTTTAACTCGGTTATTGAACAAATTTATTTCTAGGCTCAAGCTCATACTTAAGCACTCTAAGAACGGTTCGTTTGGAACTTTTAGCAAGCCGATCTAGAGTTGCTCATTATTTGCTTGCCTCATGCATCACATAAATTTAATCCTTTTATCTTACAGGCACTTTTGAAGTACCTGAACCATCCACTATTGCTCCAGAAATTGTTGATACCAGAATCGATATTGTGAAGGAACCAGGTAACGACTAGAAACCGAACCAACATATGT